>NC_074668.1:547944-797944 GCF_029448725.1 Salvelinus fontinalis | reverse complement strand
GTGTTGTTGTCCTCCGGTGGCTTGCTAGCTAAAATTTGCCCATTCATAAATTAGCAATGGATGGAGATAGGGAGTTGGACTTGTGGTTTTACTTAATTGTCTGTACTGTCCAATGATTACAATGGTGATTCTGATCCAACCATTCATTCATACATTGTGCCCCCGGTCTGAGAGGATGGACGTTCAACATGTAGATAGATGTAGAAGGCTAATGTTAACTAGCTGGTTAATCGTTGTCCATGAAAGGAAGTTATTCTAGCCATCAAGCATTTTAGCCAGATAGCGTATGACAACAAAAACTAAAAGTGTACTGTATGACAGAGTGATAGACCGTTTAGGTAACGTGAAAGAGAGGAGGATGACATTGCCATTTCTCTACAAGTAGAGTGAGTCAAAATGTTTTTCTACTTGCACGCACACACACAAACACAAATCAAATCAAATCAAGTTTATTTTATATAGCCCTTCGTACATCAGCTAATATCTCGAGGTGCTGTACAGAAACCCAGCCTAAAACCCCAAACAGCAAGCAATGCAGGTGTAGAAGCACGGTGGCTAGGAAAAACTCCCTAGAAAGGCCAAAACCTAGGAAGAAACCTAGAGAGGAACCAGGCTATGAGGGGTGACCAGTCCTCTTCTGGCTGTGCCAGGTGCAGATTATAACAGAACATGGCCAAGATGTTCAAAATGTTCATAAGTGACAAGCATGGTCAAATAATAATCAGGAATAAATGTCAGTTGGCTTTTCATAGCCGATCATTAAGAGTTGAAAACAGCAGGTCTGGGACAGGTAGGGGTTCCATAACCGCAGGCAGAACAGTTGAAACTGGAATAGCAGCAAGGCCAGGTGGACTGGGGACAGCAAGGAGTTATCATGCCCGGTAGTCCTGACCTATGGTCCTAGGGCTCAGGTCCTCCGAGAGAGAGAAAGAAAGAGAGAAGGAGAGAATTAGAGAGAGCCAAGATTTTCAAAATGTTCATAAATGACAAGCATGGTCAAATAATAATCAGGAATAAATGTCAGATACACACACACAGAAATTAGAACCATGGACAGCCAAATCATATTTAGCTTCCATTGATTGGACTAAGTTGTTTTGGTATGTTTAAGTTGTCAATGTATTAGACTAAGCAGAGGTGATTAGATGATGTTGAAGTTTAAATGGGGATCGAGGCAGCTCCTGTTTTCTTTCAGTTGTGTGATAACTCTCTGTGATCCTAAATAAATAGTTGTTTTAGTGGTCTGAAAATGTTGGAAACATTACCTTGCTTGACCATGCTGTAAGTCATGTAACTGTTCGATACATGCAATATGCTTTGAGGACTTCACTGGACAGATGTTGTTCTCTGGTTTTGTGATGAAACAAAGGTGTGGTTGAATTTATTCTGCCACTCTGTCTTCTTGTCTCGGCCTTTAGGCCTAAATATCACGGTGTCAATATGAATTAACAGGTTACAGAACAAACAATGCAATTATCACAACACATAAGTTGTAGTAGGGCTTTTTTTCCCCTGTCTTGTGGCCAGTGATTTTACCCACACACCACTACTGCATAGGAAGTGGCTTCCCAATGGTGTCATCAGTTTCTGGCTGGGTGTCATCAGGTTGGAATAGTTCATTCTGTATTTCAAATTCTAATCTACCCACTTTATTCTCAGACAAACCTTTGTTTTCTTTATTATTTCATCCTAATTAACTCTTACATACAAACCCTCAACAGGAGCACTTTTTGCTTTTATTTTTCTGTATGACAGAGGTAGAAAGGTCATGGAGAGTGTAAACAACAGGAGAGAGGTGTGAAATCAGTTCCAGCTCACTGGATCGTCACAGTGCTTCAATCCAAAGCTTTTTTTTTGGGGGGGGGGGGTTGGTTGCATGAGGCTCTCTCGCTAATCTCTTAGTCAAATAGGGGCCACCATGAACAAAAGCACACCTCTGTATTAAGAGAGCCTTTCCGCATGAGAGAACAACCCCACCCATCCTGTCCAAACAACAGCGAATGGTTATGTAAGAGACAACAGAACTATTGTGATGAGCTTTGATATCTAGTGTAAACACTAGAGGGCGGTAGAGAGCTGTAGCACGTTTCTACACGTGGTATACTGTTATTATGAGGGATTATTATTATTATCTAGGGGTAAAACCGTGACATTACCATATCAGAGATCACAAAATCCCCATGATCCGAACAATTTTAACAGAATAAAGGGATTTCGCTGTTATAGTCCCAGTCGGTATTAGATAGAATGTTGATACCCTGCATGGCTGTGGGGAAAACAACCTGTGGTTACCTAGGTTACTCTATTAGCTCACAGCAAAAAACTGACCTTTTTCAAATGCAATGTTCTTGTTGTCTGTTTGTTTTAGTCAGTTACAAAATGACATTTAAGAAAAATACAAGATGTTTAAAATGACTTTTCAACACTGCCTTCTCCAGAGCGTTCTCACTACTTAGGAAAATGTAACACTGCATTCCCTCGTGCCCCTTTTCATGATGTTGCTAGCAGCCACGTGAGTTAGTAAGTGCTAGTTAGTTACTGACTGAAACATTAAGCTAGCCAAGACCAACATCACAAACAAATAGCTCCACGTAACGAGTGGAGTTGCAAACGGACTAAACTAAACTAAAGTTAAATGTCTTCCCTGTGATGAAGTGTTTTCCACACACCTGGACACCAGGTCCCCACATTTCCAAAGCCTGAGGCCACCAGGGCTCTTCTCACAGCTTCTATCTCCCTATGTGGGAGCATTGTGAACCATAGGTCTTTTTTTGACCTGGTTACATGTACATTGAAAACACAGCATCTTTTCGGTATGTTTTGTTATTTCGTATAACAACAAAAACGATGACGAAGTCGGCTCTTTTACAATGGAGGTCAATTGGAAAGAATGTTTCGTTTCCCCAACTTGTGGGTCGATGGGAATTCCTTATTTTTATCATGAATATCGACTCAGCGGATACAATTTTTTTTAAATGCAAAGCTTCTATATTTATGACAAAATAAAACATCCTTCATTGGGCAAACACTCACTCTCTCTGCATTACACAAAATGCTTTTTCTACGCCTCTTCAACCTCAGGAGGCTGAAGAAATTCGGCTTGTCACCAAAAGCACTCACAAACTTCTACAGATGCACAATCGAGAGCATCCTGTCGGGCTGTATCACCACCTGGTACGGCAACTGCTCCGCCCACAACCGTAAGGCTCTCCAGAGGGTAGTGAGGTCTGCACAACGCATCACCGGGGGCAAACTACCTGCCCTCCAGGACACCTACACCACCCGATGTCACAGGAAGGCCATAAAGATCATCAAGGACAACAACCACCCAAGCCACTGCCTGTTCACCCCGCTATCATCCAGAAGGCGAGGTCAGTACAGGTGCATCAATGCAGGGACCGAGAGACTGAAAAATAGCTTCTATCTCAAGGCCATCAGACTGTTAAACAGCCACCACTAACATTTAGCGGCCGCTGCCAACATACTGACTCAACTCCAGCCACTTTAAAAATGGGAATTGATGGAAATTATGTAAAAATGTACCACTAGCCACTTTAAACAATGCCACTTGATAAAATGTTTACATACCCTACATTACCCATCTCATATGTATATGTATATACTGTACTCTATATCATCTACTGCATCTTGCCATCTTTATGTAATACATGTACCACTAGCCACTTTAAACTATGCCACTTTATGTTTACATACCCTACAGTACTCATCTCATATGTATACACCGTACTCTATACCATCTACTGCATCTTGCCTATGCCGTTCTGTACCATCACTCATTCATATATCTTTATGTACATATTCTTTATCCCTTTACACTTGCGTGTATAAGGTAGTAGTTGTGGAATTGTTAGGTTAGATTACTTGTTGTTATTACTGCATTGTCGGAACTAGAAGCACAAGCATTTCGCTACACTCGCATTAACATCTGCTAACCATGTGTATGTGACTAATAAAATTTGATTTGATTTGATTTGATTTTTTTTATAACCAAAGGGCTAGAAATCTAGTCTGGATGGCCGACACCAGCTGTTGAAGTGTCCATATCAGTTGGGCTAGTAGAAACCAGCCGTTAGCTCTGCTCTCTTCATCACCACTGATGGAAATGTTAATACTACTGCTGTACATGCAATTCCGAGAGCTTACTTCAGAATATAGCAACACCTCATATAAAGTCAAACTTTTCCAATATTACAAGCAAAGTTTGCGATGTCTAAAGTAACTGCCCACTGGGCACACACTGGTTGAATCAATGTCATTTCAATGAAATGACGTTAAACCAAGGTGGAATAGACGTTGAATTGACGTCTGTGGCCAGTGGATGGTTTGCCTGAGTTGAAAACAAGAGGCCACAGAAAACCAGGTTTAGCCACTTGCATTTGACATGTTTTGTTCAAACCGTGCTAGGATAAACATGGCCTTTATCTAAACCACAGAGACAGGAAGCATATCACAGCTCTTCCCCAGGTCCCAGATGTGACTCCCTGAACCGTGGCCTTGTGTGACGGCAACAGAAGGTCTGGGCAGAGCCACTGAATCCCTCAGAGCCAAGCAAGCATCTCTCTCCTCTGTACCACCATCTCCCTGCACTGTTCCCATACATCTCTCTCCTCTGTACCACCATCTCCCTGTACTGTTCCCATACATTTCTCTCCTCTGTACCACCATCTCCCTGTACTGTTCCCGTACATCTCTCTCCTCTGTACCACCATCTCCCTGCACTGTTCCCATACATCTCTCTCCTCTGTACCACCATCTCCCTGTACTGTTCCCGTACATCTCTCTCCTCTGTACCACCATCTCCCTGTACTGTTCCCGTACATCTCTCTCCTCTGTACCACCATCTCCCTGTACTGTTCCCGTACATCTCTCTCCTCTGTACCACCATCTCCCTGTACTGTTCCCGTACATTTCTCTCCTCTGTACCACCATCTCCCTGTACTGTTCCCGTACATCTCTCTCCTCTGTACCACCATCTCCCTGTACTGTTCCCGTACATCTCTCTCCTCTGTACCACCATCTCCCTGTACTGTTCCCGTACATTTCTCTCCTCTGTACCACCATCTCCCTGCACTGTTCCTGTACATCTCTCTCCTCCCCAGATGTCCTTAATACTCCCGTACATCTCTCTCCTCCCCAGATGTCCTTAATACTCCCGTACATCTCTCTCCTCCCCAGATGTCCTTAATACTCCTGTACATCTCTCTCCTCCCCAGATGTCCTTAATACTCCCGTACATCTCTCTCCTCCCCAGATGTCCTTAATACTCCCATACATCTTTCACTCTCACTACTCTTCCCTCTATGTATGTTTGTCCTCTCACCTTCGGGGTGGTTGACAACAGGGAATGTGTGCCTTTTTCTAAGTGTCTGGGAATGTCGGTGTGTGTGTGTGTGTGTGTGTGTGTGTGTGTGTGTGTGTGTGTGTGTGTGTGTGTGTGTGTGTGTGTGTGTGTGTGTGTGTGTGTGTGTGTGTGTGTGTGTGTGTGTGTGTGTGTGAAAGACAGAGACAAAAAGAGAGAGTGTGAGGCCTGGCGCGTGCCAGTGCTAATGGACATAGGTGTAATTAACACCAGACCATCCGGTGTGTCTGTAGCCTGTGTCGGTATGAGCGTCTCTGCTGTGCCTGTCTCCCTGGGCCTTCTAGTCTGAGCTGCTGCTCCACTCTCCTTTTATGGGCTTCACGCCTCCCGCTGCTGCCGTGATTAACACCACAGGGCCTGCCGTGATTAACGCCACAGCGCCTGCTGTCATTAACGCCGCAGCGCCTGCCGTGTTTAAACCACACCTCCACGGTTTTGCCGGGTATAATTGCAGTTATCCTGTGATTTGGTCCCACTTTTTTAACGGTTCAAGCGGCAAAGCTGTTGGCATATATATATTTTTTTGTGAGGGGGTTGGCCTCTTTTTACTTTGAGCACCTGTACTCCCTAAAGGTCTGTGCACGGCACTGGAGTTGGTGAGTAAGAGTATTAACACTGGATGAGTGTGTTTATAATTCTAAAGGAGTCCTGTCCGTCTATTGGGTGGTCTAAAGGAGTCCTGTCCGTCTATTGGGTGGTCTAAAGGAGTCCTGTCCGTCTATTGGGTGGTCTAAAGGAGTCCTCTCCGTCTATCTGGGTGGTCTAAAGGAGTCCTGTCCGTCTATTGGGTGGTCTAAAGGAGTCCTCTCCGTCTATTGGGTGGTCTGAAGGAGTCCTGTCCATCTATTGGGTGGTCTAAAGGAGTTTTGTCCATCTATTGGGTGGTCTAAAGGAGTCCTGTCCGTCTATTGGGTGGGCTAAAGGAGTCCTGTCCGTCTATTGGGTGGTCTAAAGGAGTCCTGTCCATCTATTGGGTGGGCTAAAGGAGTCCTCTCCATCTATTGGGTGGTCCAAAGGAGTCCTGTCCATCTATTGGGTGGGAGTCCTGTCCATCTATTGGGTGGTCTAAAGGATTCCTGTCCTTCTATTGGGTGGTCTAAAGGAGTCCTGTCCATCTATTGGGTGGGCTAAAGGAATCCTCTCCATCTATTGGGTGGTCTAAAGGAGTCCTGTCCGTCTATTGGGTGGGAGTCCTGTCCATCTATTGGGTGGTCTAAAGGATTCCTGTCCGTCTATTGGGTGGTCTAAAGGAGTCCTGTCCGTCTATTGGGTGGTCTAAAGGAGTCCTGTCCGTCTATTGGGTGGTCTGAAGGAGTCCTATCAGTCTATTGGGTGGACTGAAGGAGTCCTGTCCATCTATTGGGTGGTCTAAAGGAGTCCTGTCCATCTATTGGGTGGGCTAAAGGAGTCCTGTCCATCTATTTAGTGGTCTAAAGGAGTCCTGTCCATCTATTTGGTGGGCTAAAGGAGTCCTGTCCATCTATTGGGTGGGCTAAAGGAGTCCTGTCCGTCTATTGGGTGGTCTGAAAGAGTCCTGTCCGTCTATTGGGTGGTCTGAAGGAGACCTGTCCGTCTATTGGGTGGTCTGAAGGAGTCCTGTCCGTCTATTGGGTGGGCTAAAGGAGTCCTGTCTGTCTATTGGGTGGTCTAAAGGAGTCCTGTCCGTCTATTGGGTGGTCTAAAGGAGTCCTGTCCATCTATTGGGGGTCTAAAGGAGTCCTGTCCATCTATTGGGTGGTCTAAAGGAGTCATGTCCGTCTATTGGGTGGTCTAAAGGAGTCCTGTCCATCTATTGGGTGGTCTAAAGGAGTTCTGTCCATCTATTGGGTGGTCTAAAGGAGTCCTGTCCGTCTATTGGGTGGTCTAAAGGAGTCCTGTCCATCTATTGGGTGGGCTAAAGGAGTCCTGTCCATCTATTGGGTGGTCTGAACGAGTCCTGTCCATCTATTGGGTGGTCTGAAGGAGTCCTGTCCATCTATTGGGTGGTCTAAAGGAGTCCTGGCCGTCTTTTGGGTGGTCTAAAGGAGTCCTGTCCATCTATTGGGTGGTCTAAATGAGTCATGTCCATCTATTGGGTGGTCTAAAGGAGTCCTGTCCATCTATTGGGTGGTCTGAAGGATTGTCTGTGAAATAAACAAAAAATATGTTATTGATAATGCCTCAGTTGAGAAACTATTTTTGAGTGGAGTTCCCCTTTAAACCCTCTGAAATAAACTAGCATGTTCAGACAACTAAACAGACAGCGTTTTCCAGTTAAATCTTAGACAAGTCTTCACAGTCTCTAAGATGAAAGATGTACCTGAAAAAAAATCTGATTTCGATATATTGGTTTATATGTATTCGACAGCCTATGGTAAAACCTGAAGACCAAAGCATTCAGCTGGAAATGTCCCATCTAATAAGAAAGTGAGATGATACATACATAGATGAATAAAAATAAATGAGAAGCCAATCCAAAATGCTGTCACTAGCTCTTCATCATGGCACGAAAACTTCTTTTTTTTTTTACATTTCCTGCATCGTTTTTCCAACACTCTTCCGTCCCTGCCAGTGAGTCCCACCAGTCATCTGGCTAATGTCCCGACTCTGCCAACATGATCCAAAGAACACGGAGCGATC
The DNA here is from genome assembly GCF_029448725.1 of Salvelinus fontinalis. NCBI lineage: Eukaryota > Metazoa > Chordata > Actinopteri > Salmoniformes > Salmonidae > Salvelinus > Salvelinus fontinalis. The sequence continues at coordinate 789,945 of NC_074668.1, read as the reverse complement.
AGTCAGCCAACGGGCTACGACGTTCTCCTGACGGCTGGTATACTGCCTCAGTGGCCAAGCTAAAGTTAGAGTGAAACTCTCCCTTTATCACTAGAGTTTGGTGCCAATATACCTCCGAACTATACTACTCATCAACCAGTAGTGTATTAACTCACCTTCTCTTCACAGTCTGTGGTTGAGTCCCAAATGGTAGTCTATTCACTGCCTAGTGTACTATACCTGTCCAGATCCTGTAGGTTACCATTTGGGATGTCTGCCACAGTCTGTGTGGCTATCATCAACACCTCTGCTCTCTCTATTAGCCCGAGTGTTTCATTACATGCCGCTATCAGAAAAGAGCTCTGTTGTGTCCCGGTCGTGATTAAGTGGAGAACAGTTCCCGGGTTAACTGAAATTAATAGGCTGACAGAGATTTACATTTCTATCAGCACTATAGAAAAGAACCTCCGAATTGATGTCTCCATTACCACAGCAGGCTGCTGCTTGTCAGCACATCACAGGCGGACAGAGACGAAGACGGGAAGATTGAGAAAGAGAGAGAGGAAGAGATATGCTATCAAAATGTATGAGGGCTTCTGACTGATGTCGCCATCCAATTTGACAGTAACATTGCAATCCGTTAAATCACACACCTATCTTGGCGAAGCGGCTTCTCGATGATGAAGCACAGAGGGAATCCAAGCTGTCTGAACCACTTCATCTGGGCATTGTGATTCGGGTACACTGTGCACACACTGGTTAAATCAACGTTGTTTCAACGTCTTTTGTCAATGTATTGTGACGTGGAATCTACGTGGAAAAAACATTGGATTTGAAAAAAGTAATCGATGTAAATTTTTGTTTTGAGGGTGAAATTTAAACCACAGGATTGTCATAATGGTAACCAATTTTCAACATAGACAAACCTGGCATAAAACATGTTGAATTTATACCTTTGAAAACGTCAGATCTTCAACATTATATCCACTATTAGAGAAAGAACAACATGCTGGGCAATATCTCATAGTGGAGAGTTCATATATCTACAGTTTCCTGTTGGTCTCTCACCCAGGGTTTTAACCAAGCCCAGCACTGCTTAGCTTTGATATTTGTAACTGACTACTACCAATGTACTACCGTGAGAATTACTATTGTGAGATCTCATAATTAATAGATAAATAGATTCACTGTTGCTATCAAAGTAATTCCAGATGGTAGGTTTAACAGAGCAAATTAAATGTAACCATACTTCATAAGTCATATCACCCAATAGTACTATTTAGGCCTGTATGGCATTTACAAAGTCATCAACAGCTATTGTTTCAATTCATCCTAGTGTTCAAAAAAAGAAACGTCCTCTCACTGTCAACTGCGTTTATTTTCAGCAAACTTCACATGTGTAAATATTTGTATGAACATAACAAGATTCAACAACGGAGACATAAACTGAACAAGTTGACTAACAGAAATGGAATAATGTGTCCCTGAACAAAGGGGGGGTCAAAATCAATGGTAAGTCAGTATCTGGTGTGGCCACCAGCTGCATTAAGTACTGTAGTTCATCTCCTCCTCATGGACTGCCCCAGATTTGCCAGTTCTTGTTGTGAGATGTTACCCCACTCTTCCACCAAGGCACCTGCAAGTTCCAGGACGTTTCTGGGGGGAATGGCTCTAGCCCTCACCCTCCGATCCAACAGGTCCCAGATGTGCTCAATGGGATTGAGATCTGGGCTCTTCGCTGGCCATGGCCGAACACTGACATTCCTGTCTTGCAGGAAATCACACACAGAACGAGCAGTATGGCTGAAGCGTCATGTCAGGATGAGCCTGCAGGAAGGGTACCAGATGAGGGAGGAGGATGTCTGTAACGCACAGCGTTGAGATTGCCTGCAATGACAACAAGTCCGATGATGCTGTGACATACCGCCCCAGACCAAATCGATCCCGCTCCAGAGTACAGGCCTCGGTGTAACGCTCATTCCTTTGACGATAAACGCGAATCCGACCATCACCCCTGGTGAGACAAAACTGCGACTCGTCAGTGAAGAGCACTTTTTGCCAGTACTGTCTGGTCCAGCAACGGTGGGTTTGTGCCCATATGCGACGCTGTTGCCGATGATGTCTGGTGAGGACCTGCCTTACAACAGGCCTACAAGCCCTCAGTCCAGCCTCTCTCAGCCTATTGTGGACAGTCTGAGCACTGATGGAGGGATTGTGCGTTCCTGGTGTAACTCGGGCAGTGGTTGCCATCCTGTACCTGTCCCGCAGGTGTGATGTTCAGATGTATCGATCCTGTGCAGGTGTTGTTACACGTGGTCTGCCACTGTGAGGACAATCAGCTGTCCATCCTGTCTCCCTGTAGCGCTGTCTTAGGCGTCTCGCAGTACGGACATTGCAATTTATTGGCCACATCTGTAGTCCTCATGCCTCCTTGCTGCGTGCCTCAGGCATGTTCACGCAGATGAGCAGAGACCCTGGGCATCTTTATTTTTGGTATTTTGGAGTCAGTAGAAAGGCCTCTTTAGTGTCCTAAGTTTTCACAACTGTGACTGTAATTGCCTACCGTCTGTAAGCTGTTAGTGTCTTAACGACCGTTCCACAGGTGCAAGTTCATTAATTGTTCATGGTTCATTGAACAAGCATGGGAAACAGTGTTTAAACCCTTTACAAACCTTAAATCTGTAACCATGGGCACCCTCTTAGATATCATCCTGACCAACCTGCCCTCTAAATACACCTCTGCTGTCTTCAACCAGGACCTCAGGGATCACTGCCTCATTGCCTGCGTGCGTACTGGGTCCCCGGTCTAACGACCACCCCTCATCACTGTCAAACGCTCCCTAAAACACTTCAGTGAGCAGGCCTTTCTAATCGACCTGGCCCGGGTATCCTGGAAGGATATTGACCTCATTCCGTCAGTAGAGGATGCCTGGCTGCTCTTCAAAAGTGCTTTCCTCTCCATCTTAAATAAGCATGCCTCATTCAAAAAATTCAGAACTAAGAACAGATATAGATAGCCCTTGGTTCACCCCAGACTTGACTGCCCTTGACCATTACAAAACATCCTGTTGCGTTCTGCATTAGCATCAAATAGCCCCCGCAGATGAGCAGGGACCCTGGGCATCTTTATTTTTGGTATTTTGGAGTCAGTAGAAAGGCCTCTTTAGTGTCCTAAGTTTTCACAACTGTGACTGTAACTGCCTACCGTCTGTAAGCTGTTAGTGTCTTAACGACCGTTCCACAGGTGCAAGTTCATTAATTGTTCATGGTTCAATGAACAAGCATGGGAAACAGTGTTTAAACCCTTCACAAACCTTAAATCTGTAACCATGGGCACCCTCTTAGATATCATCCTGACCAACCTGCCCTCTAAATACACCTCTGCTGTCTTCAACCAGGACCTCAGGGATCACTGCCTCATTGCCTGCGTGCGTACTGGGTCCCCGGTCTAACGACCACCCCTCATCACTGTCAAACGCTCCCTAAAACACTTCAGTGAGCAGGCCTTTCTAATCGACCTGGCCCGGGTATCCTGGAAGGATATTGACCTCATTCCGTCAGTAGAGGATGCCTGGCTGCTCTTCAAAAGTGCTTTCCTCTCCATCTTAAATAAGCATGCCTCATTCAAAAAATTCAGAACTAAGAACAGATATAGATAGCCCTTGGTTCACCCCAGACTTGTCTGCCCTTGACCATTACAAAACATCCTGTTGCGTTCTGCATTAGCATCAAATAGCCCCCGCGATATGCAACTTTTCAGGGAAGTCAGGAACCAATATAAACAATCAGTTTTTCAAACACAAATTTGCTTCCCCCAGCACATACTCCAAAAAGTTTTGGGACACTGTAAAGTCCATGGAGAATAAGAGCACCTCCTCCCAGCTGCCCACTGCACTGAGGCTAGGAAACTATCACCACCAATAAATCTACGACAATCAATAATTTCAATAAGCATTTTTCCACGGCTGGCCATGCTTTCCACCTGCCTACCCCTACCCTGGCCAACATCTCAGCACCCCCTGCAGCAACTTGCTCAACCCCCCCCTCCTGCTTCTCCTTCACCCAAATCCAGACAGCTCATGTTCTGAAAGAACTGCAAAAGCTGGATTCCTACAAATCAGCTGGGCTAGACAATCTGGACCCTCTCTTTCTAAAATTATCTGTCGAAATTGTTGCAATCCCTATTGCTAGCCTATTCAACCTCTCTTTCGTATCGTCTGAGATCCCCAAAATTGGAAAGCTGCCTCAGTCATCCCCCTCTTCAAAGGGGGTGACACTCTAGACCCAAACTGTTATAGACCTATATCCATCCTGCCCTGCCTTTCTAAAATCTTCGAAAGCCAAGTTACTAAACAGATAACCGACCATTTCGAATCCCACCGTACCTTCTCCACTATGCAATCTGGTTTCCGAGCTGGTCATGGGTGCACCTCAGCCAAGCTCAAGGTCCTAAACGATATCATAACCGCCATCGATAAAAGACAGTACTGTGCATCCGTCTTCATCGACCTGGTCAAGGCTTTCGACTCTGTCAATCACTGCATTCTTCTCGGCAGACTCAACAGCCTTGGATTCCCTAATGACTGCCTCGCCTGGTTCACCAACTTCTTCTCAGATAGAGTTCAGTGTGTCTAATCGGAGGGCCTGTTGTCCGGACCTCTGGCAGTCTCTATGGGGGTGCCACAGGGTTCAATTCTCAGGCCGACTCTTTTCTCTGTATACATCAATGATGTCGCTCTTGCTGCTGGTGATTCTCTAATCCACCTCTATGCAGACGACACCATTCTGTATACTTCTAGCCCTTCTTTGGACACTGTTCTAACAAACCTCCAAACAAGCTTCAATGCCATACAACACTCCTTCCGTGGCCTCCAACTGCTTTTAAATGCTAGTAAAACTAAGTGCATGCTCTTCAACCGATTGCTGCCCGCACCCTCCCGCCCAACTAGCATCACTACTCTGGACGGTTCTGACCTAGAATATGTGGACAACTACAAATACCTAGGTGTCTGGTTAGACTGTATACTCTCCTTCCAGACTCACATTAAGCATCTCCAATCCAAAATGAAATCTAGTATTGGCTTCCTATTTCGCAACAAAGCCTCCTTCACTCATGCCGCCAAACCGATCCTACCGATCCTAGACTTCTGCGATGTCATTTACAAAATAGCCCCCAACACTCTACTCGACAAACTGGATGTTGTCTATCACAGTGCCATCCGTTTTAACTCCAAATTCCCATATACTACCCACCACTGTGACCTGTATGCTCTCGTTGGCTGGCCCTCACTACATATACGTCGCCAAACACACTGGCTCCAGGTCATCTATAAGTCTTTGCTGGGTAAAGCCCCACCACTCAGCTCACTGGTCACCATAGAATCACCCACCCGTAGCACGCACTCCAGCAGGTATATTGTACCGGTCATCCCCAAAGCCAACACTTACTTTGGCCACCTTTCCTTCCAGTTCATTCCAGTTCTCTGCTGCCAATGACTGGAACGAATTGCAAAAATCTCTAAAGCTGGAGACTTATATCTCCCTCTCTAACTTTAAGCATCAGCTGTCTGATCAGCTTACCGATCACTGTACCTGTACACAGGCAATCTGTAAATAGCACACCCGACTACTCCATCCCCGTATTATTACTTACCCTCTTGCTCTTTTGCACCCCAGTATCTCTACATGCACATCACCATCTGCACATCTATCACTCCAGTATTAATGCTAAATTGTAATTATTTTCGCCTCTATGGCCTATTTATTGCCTACCTCCCTAGTCTTCTATATTTGCACACACTGTACATAGATTTTCCTATTTTTCTTTTCTATTGTGTTATTGAGTGTATGTTTTTTTATGTGTAACTCTGTGTTGTTGTTTTGGTCACACTGCTTTGCTTTATCTTGGCCAGGTCACAGTTATAAATGAGAACTTGTTCTCCACTGGCCTACCTGGTTAAATAAAGGTGAAATAAAATAAAAAAAACAATGAAGATCTGTGAAGTTATTTGGATTTTTACAAATTATCTTTGAAAGACAGGGTCCTGAAAAAGGGACGCTTCTTTCTTTGCTGAGTTCATATAGTAAGCCTAGGGTTTCAAGCTCTGGTTGATTTCGAATATAATCTTCATGTTAATAATTAATATATTTGATTCATGTCTCCATCTCAACCAAACATCTAAGTTAAACAACAAGACTAAATCAAATCAAACTTTATTTAAAGGGCAGTTTATAGACAAACTGGATATTGAATTGTGTTTGGTTGTCACCGCAACTAAATAGATGTATCTTCTGCTTGCATAGTTCCATCTGTGCCACCGGCTTAGTCTGGCTTTAATTAATAATAATAAAAGCTAGAAACAAGCATTTCGCTGCACCTGCGATAACATCTGCAAATCTGTGTACGTGACCAATAAACTTTGATTTGATTTAATTCATATGTTGGATTCACGTCATCATCTCAATCAAAAATAAAAGTTAAAGAACTACTATAAATCAAATCAAACTTGAAATGCACTTTCAATAAGGTTTGATTTGATTTAGTCCTATTCTTTAACTTTTATTCTTGGTTGAGATGGAGAAGTGAATCCAACATATCAATTATTATTAATTTGTAGACAAACTGGAATGGAAGCCAGACTAAGACAATGGCACAGAAAAAGTATTGTTGCTGTTTGTGCTATGTTGCTCTGTCTGTATGCTATGTCTTGCTTGTTCTATGTTGCTCTGTCTGTATGCTATGTCTTGCTTGTCCTATGTTGCTCTGCGTGTGCTCACTGCTCAATGATTGTCTATATTGTAATTGTTTTTAATAACCTGCCCAGGGACTGTCGTTGAAAATTAGCCGGCTGGCTAAAACCGGCACTTTTACTGAAACGTTGATTAATGTGCACTGTCTCTGTAAAAATAAAATAAGCCTAAACCCAAACCCAAACGCATGTTCGAGACAGCGTGCATGTTCGAGACAGCGTGCATGTTCAAGACAGCGTGCATGTTCAAGACAGCGTGCATGTTCAAGACAGCGTGCATGTTCGAGACAGCGTGCATGTTCAAGACAGCGTGCATGTTCAAGACAGCGTGCACGTTCATGACAGCGTGCACGTTCAAGACAGCGTGCACGTTCAAGACAGCGTGCACGCTCAAGACAGCGTGCATGCTCAAGACAGCGTGCATGTTCAAGACAGCGTGCATGCTCAAGACAGCATGCATGTTCAAGACAGCGTGCATGTTCAAGACAGCATGCATAGGTCTCAGGTTCGTGGAGTTCTTAACAATTGCTATAATAAACTGTGCAGAATATTGAACAGCATTGATCACTGGCATGATGTACTTTTAATGTAATCACAACTGCAATACAGGTAATTTGGTTGTGCTATTAGATGAAGCACAGTGATACCACATTAAGTTGTATAAATCAACAATATCTGACCTATTCCCATTTGAACTTTGTTGTGCTTTTAAACGGTTGAAAGAGCAGACATTGTTTCGACATGATTTTTGATATCCTCCTGACAATCAGGGAACTATTTCACGCGTCATTGTAACATTGAAAAACAGGGAGGAAGGCAGGAAGCCCGTGGGAGGGGGTAGGGAAAATGGCGGGGAATGCGTTCAGAGGCTCTAACACCTACACTGCCTCCCTGGTCTGAAAATTAAGTTTAAAGCTCCGCCATGTCACTTTATGCTTATGAAAGAAATCTGTCACGCCAAAGTCAAGCATAAAGGACAGATTGCAGAGGGTATTGAGGCTCTGTAACCAAGATGGCCTCCATTGTGTGACAGGCCTTCCCAGCTAAACCCTCAAACCATGATTTATGTCCACCAATTCCCACTGGAGGCTCACCACCACAGCCTGGTGGAGCAGTCACACATTTCAAAAGTGGGAAGGCAGGGCTGAAAAACGTGTTCATTCAGAGTGAAGTGCCTGTTCAGCTAGCATTTAATGGAAGATTAATTGCTTTGTGTTTTCACAGTTCATTAAAGAAACTGACGTCCGGTTCCATTTCAAAGCTACATGCACCTAATCATTCGAAAGATGGAAACCTAATAAGCTTGCTGGGTAAGTTGAAGTACTGTTGGTAGCTACTTTCTCTTCCCCTGCCTCCTGTTTCACTGCCTCTGGGTGAGCACGAAGAGTAAGTTACAGGCTTCTCAAAAGTATGCTAGAAACCTGCATATTTCTTGGCCTTGCCGGATTTCATTTTTTCTTTTTGATTAAGACACTAATTTTAAAAACTATATTTCAAAGTTCCAGGGAATTAAAAAAGCCTAGCTGGAGGTATCTAATTACATGTATATTGTATTGTGTTGCTATTCTGCAGCAATTAAACTACAATATTAATTTAGCAAAGGTTTAACACTCAATTTGCACATTAGTGTTATTTTTTGTGGAGAATAAAACTCTGAGTGGGGAACTTGTCAGGAGACCCTTTGAGCTATGTAATAATATTACAATAGGACAGGCCTTGACACAATGCAGTGCTCTACACAAGCATCAATTCAAGCGTATCAGACCAGAGAGCGATAACAATCATACGGTTTGTGTTTACAAATGTGATCTCACAACGTCCATTAATGAAGGCATGAGACTGTATCTGTTAGGGACATTATTATGCATTTCATGACAGCTCAATAGATACCAATAACGAGCCTCTAATCCATCGGGTCTATGACTAGAAACTAACTAATGAAACTGCACCACTGATTCTTACATTTGCCCAAGGCAGTGACCTTTACTCTCTGGTTCCATGGCAACCTCTCAAGCTTTAGGACTCAACACAGTTGGAGGAGCCATTGGAATCATTGGAGTCACAAATCGTACAATATAATATTACATTTGGGTTAATTACAAAAAATGTATGATTTTGTTAATGGGCCCGATTCAGACCCAAGTTTAGCGAGGATAAAGGGAACTTATTTCCCTTTTTATGCACTTTTCTCTCTGTGCGTATTCTGACATAGAATTTAAACATGAGAATAGCATGCTATTCACCCTCTTTTCGTTTGGGATGGAGATGGAATAAATTAAGGTGTGGCGGAGGTGTGTCCATAGCCACAGGAAGTAGTTTAGGGGTGGGGGTACTGCGTTTTTTTGCCAACAAGGGGAAAAGAATACCCTCGCTAAAGACGTCTATATTGGTCACTAATACAGGACTAGCAAAAGCCCAGTGCACTACTTTGGTGTTATTTTTGTACTAAATGTATTTGAGTCTGATTATTATCTTTACAAAACAGTTAATCTGATAATATTTGTGGAATACAAAAATACTTGCTTGATATACACTACTGTTCAAAAGTTTGGGGTCACTTAGAAATGTCATGGTTTTTGAAAGAAAAACACATTTTTTGTCCATTGATATAACATCAAATTGATCAGAACTTTATTTAACTAGGCAAATCAGTTAAGAACAAATTCTTATTTACAATGACAGTCTAGGAACAGTGGGTTAACTGCTTTGTTCGGGGGCAGAACAACAGATTTTTTCCTTGTCAGCTCAGGGATTTGATCTAGCAACCTTTCAGTTAATGGCCCAAGGCTCTAACCACTAGGCTACCTGCTGACCCAAGGGACATCCATACAGTGTAGACATGGTTACCGTTGTAAATGACTATTGTAGCTGGAAATGGCTGATTTGTTATGGAATATCTACATAGGTGTAAAGAGGCCCATTATCAACAACCATTCTGAGAAATGAAGGCTATTCCATGCGAGAAATTGCCAAGAAACTGAAGATCTCGTACAACACTGTGTAAATACTCCCTTCACGGGACAGAGCAAACTGGCGCTAACCAGAATAGAAAGAGGAGTGGGAGGCCACGGTGCACAACTGAGCAAGAGGACAAGTACATTAGAGTGTCTAGTTTGAGAAACAGAGTCCTCACGAGTCCTCAAATGGCAGCTTCATTAAATAGTACCCACAAAACACCAGTCTCAATGTCAACAGTGAAGAGGCGACTCCGGGATGCTGGCCTTCTAGACAGAGTTTCAAAGAAAAAGCCTTATCTCAGACTGGCCAACAAAAAGAAAAGATTTAGATGGGCAAAAGAACACAGACACTGGACAGAGGAACAGCATCCCGGAGTCATTTCTTGGCAATTTCTTGCATTGAATAGCCTTAATTTCTCAGAACAAGGATAGTCTGATGAGTTACAGAAGAAAGTTCTTTGTTTCTGGCCATTTTGAGCCTGTAATCGAACCCACAAATGCTGATGCTCCAGAAACTCAACTAGTCTAAAGAAGGCCAGATTTATTAGTTCTTTAATCAGGACAACAGTTTTCAGCTGTGCTAACATAATTGCAAAAGGGTTTTCTAATGATCAATTAGCCTTTTAATTTTGGATTATCAGACACAACGTGCCATTGGAACACAGGAATCAGCTGTTTCTTAAATCAGCCGTTTCCAGCTACAATAGTCATTTACAACATTAACAATGTTGACACTGTATTTCTGATACATTTGATGTTATTTTAATGGACAAAGAAATTTGCTTTTCTTTCTAAAACAAGGACATTTCTAGTTGACCCCAAACTTTTGAATGGTAGTGTATATACAGTAGCAGTCAAAAGTTTGCACCTACTCATTCAAGGGTTTTTCTTTATTTTTAACTATTTTTCTATTTTTCAAAACGATGAAATAACACATATGAAATCATGTAGTAACCAAAAAAGTGTTACCAAATCTAAATATATTTCATCAAAGTAGCCACCCTTTGCCTTGATGACATCTTTGCACACTCTTGGCATTCTCTCAACCAGCTTCATGAGGTAGTCACATGGAATGCTTTTCAATTAACAGATGTGCCTTTTTTTAAAGTTAATTTGTGGAATTTCTTTCCTTCTTAATGCGTTTGAGCCAATCAGTTGTGTTGTGACATGGTAGAGGTGGTATACAGAAGATAGCCCTATTTGGTAAAAGACCAAGTTCATATTATGGCAAAAAGAGCTGTCTCTCATCAGGACCGCCACAGGAAAGGAAGACCCAGAGTTACCTCTGCTGGAGGATAAATTCATTAGAGTTAACAGCACCTCAGTTCTGATGAGGTCTGATGAGTCCAATTTGAGATTTTTGGTACCAGCAACTGTGTCTTTGTGAGACGCAGAGTAGGTGAAATGATGATCTCCGCATGTGTGGTTCCCACCGTGAAGCACAGAAGAGGTGTGATGGTATGATGGTGCTTTGCTGGTAACATTGTCTGTGATTTGTTTAGAATTCAAGGCACACTTAACCAGCATGGCTACCACAGCATTCTGCAGTGATACGCCATCCCATCTGGTTTGACTTAGTGGGACTGTCATTTGTTTTTCAACAGGACAATGACCCAAAACACACATCCAGGCTGTGTAAGGGCTATTTGATCAAGAAGGAGAGTGATGTTGCTGCATCAGATGACCTGGCCTCCACAATCACCCGACCTCAACCCAATTGATGGGTTTGGGATGTTGGACCGCAGAGTGAAGGAAAAGCAGTCAACAAGTGCTCAGCGTACAGTTGAAGTCAGAAGTTTACATACACCTTAGCCCACTACATTTAAACTCCTTTATTCACAATTCCTGATATTTAATCCTTGTCAAAATTCCCTGTCTTAGGTCAGTTAGAATCACCACGTTATTTTAAGAATGTGAAATGTCAGAATAATAGCAGAGAGAATTATTTCTTTCAGCTTTTATTTCTTTCATCACATTCCCAGTGGGTCAGAAGTTTACATACACTCAATTAGTATTTGGTAGCATTGCCTTTAAATTTGTGTTATTAGTTAGTGATTGGCCACTCTAATACCTTGACTTTGTTGTCCTTAAGCCATTTTGCCACAACTTTGGAAGTATGCTTGGGGTCATTGCCCAATTGGAAGACCCAAGCTTTAACTTCCTGACTGATATCTTGAGATGTTGCTTCAATATATCCACATAATTTTCCTACCTCATGATGCCATCTATTTTGTGAAGTGCACCAGTCCCTCCTGCAGCAAAGCACCCCCACACCCCCAATGGTCATTATAGCCAAACAGTTCTATTTTTGTTTCATCAGGCGAGAGGACATTTCTCCAAAAAGTACGATCTTTGTCCCCATGTGCAGTTGCAAACCGTAGTCTGGCTTTTTTTTATGGCGGTTTAGGAGCAGTGGCTTTTTCCTTGCTGAGCGGCCGTTCAGGTTATGTCGATATAGGACTCGTTTTACTGTGGATATAGATACTTTTGTACCTGTTTCCTCCAGCATCTTCACAAGGTCCTTTGCTGTTGTTCTGGGATTGATTTGCACTTTTCGCACCAAAGTACGTTCATCTCTAGGAGACAGAACGCGTCTCCTTCCTGAGCAGTATGACGGCTGCGTGGTCCCATAGTGTTTATACTTGCGTTCTATTGTTTGTACAGATGAACGTGGTACCTTCAGGCGTTTGGAAATTGCTCCCAAGGATGAACCAAACTTGTGGAGGTCTACAATGTTTTTTCTGAGGTCTTTGCTGATTTCTTTTGATTTTCCCTTGATATCAAGGAAAGAGGCACTGAGTTTGAAGGTAGGCCTTGAAATACATCCACAGGTACACCTCCAATTGACTCAAATTATGTCAATTAGCCTATCAGAAGCTTCTAAAGCCATGACATAATTTTCTGGAATTTTCCGAGCTGTTTATAGGCACAGTCAACTTAGTGTATATCAACTTCTGACCCACTGGAATTGTGATACAATGGATTATAAGTGTAATAATCTGTTTGTAAACAATTGTTGGAACAATTACTTGTGTCATGCACAAAGTAGATGTCCTAACCAATTTGTCAAAACTATAGTTTGTTATTTAAGAAATTTTTGGAGTGGTTAAAAAAACTGTTTAATGACTCCAACCAAAGTGTATGTAAACTTCCGACTTCAACTGTATGTGGGAACAACTTCAAGACTGTTGGGAAAGCATTCCTCATGAAGCTGGTTGAGAGAACGCCAAGAGTGTGCAAAGCTGTCATCAAGGCAAAGAGTGGCTACTTTGAAGCATCTAAAATATAAAATATTTTTTGATTTGTTTAATACTGTTTTGGTTACTACATGATTCCATATGTGTTATTTCATATTGCGGATGTCTTCACTATTATTCTACAATGTAGAAAATATTAAAAATAAAGAAAAACCCTTGAATGAGTAGGTGTGTCCACACTTTTGACTGGTACTGTATACATGTGTTTTACTATTCTGATGTTTCAGAGGGAGCAGCCCCCTCATCACTCCTACTTCCCACGGCTATGGGTGTGTCTCATATGGCTTATTCTGATGTTTCAGAGGGAGCAGCCCCCTCATCACTCCTACTTCCCACGGCTATGGGTGTGTCTCATATGGCTTATTCTGATGTTTCAGAGGGAGCAGCCCCCTCATCACTCCTACTTCCCACGGCTATGGGTGTGTCTCATATGGCTTATTCTGATGTTTCAGAGGGAGCAGCCCCCTCATCACTCCTACTTCCCACGGCTATGGGTGTGTCTCATATGGCTTATTCTGATGTTTCAGAGGGAGCAGCCCCCTCATCACTCCTACTTCCCACAGCTATGGGTGTGTCTCATATGGCTTATTCTGATGTTTCAGAGGGAGCAGCCCCCTCATCACTCCTACTTCCCACGGCTATGGGTGTGTCTCATATGGCTTATTCTGATGTTTCAGAGGGAGCAGCCCCCTCATCACTCCTACTTCCCACAGCTATGGGTGTGTCTCATATGGCTTATTCTGATGTTTCAGAGGGAGCAGCCCCCTCATCACTCCTACTTCCCACGGCTATGGGTGTGTCTCATATGGCTTATTCTGATGTTTCAGAGGGAGCAGCCCCCTCATCACTCCTACTTCCCACGGCTATGGGTGTGTCTCATATGGCTTATTCTGATGTTTCAGAGGGAGCAGCCCCCTCATCACTCCTACTTCCCACAGCTATGGGTGTGTCTCATATGGCTTATTCTGATGTTTCAGAGGGAGCAGCCCCCTCATCACTCCTACATCCCACGGCTATGGGTGTGTCTCATATGGCTTATTCTGACCTTGACTTAATTCCCTAATAATTCCACCAGCTTCACGCGCGAGGAAACCATGAATAACGTCTAGCGAACCTTCTGCTTCCAAGTGGGGAAAGCGTCTACTTTATTATTTTCAGATAGAAATTGCACCATTCTCCTTGCACTGTAATATACAACTATATAAGAGCTATTGATAAGAGCTATTGATAAGAGCTATTGATAAGAGCTAGGTAAATGAGTAATCTGTTAGGATAAGGGAATTGTATACATAAATTACACTTGTTTAAGATCTAGTTTACCTTATAACAGCTGGAGACAAATGTGAAACCGGTCATATGGCAGCAAACGGAAGCACAGTAAAGTGTATAAAATGCTGTGCCATTATCCAGAACTTAAATTGTAAGGCCTTTTAATTAAGTTGCTGGGATGGGCACCGTCGAATGTCTTAATTATAGGCTTCCCAGACTTTCTCTGTCTCCTATTTCTATCATGTTAAATATGAACCACTATCAGTATCGACCATCAGTAGGCCTAATAACCACACACATTTACTGTTAGATGCCTTTAGTTGTTATAGCCTACATTATCATTCCATTTAATGACATCGTTTCATTTACCTTCATTTGCTTCCTCTGTAAAAGCAATCACGGCCATGTGGTTAGTAACAGTTGATAATATATAAAAAGAAATGCAGGCTAATTAAATCGTTATGAGGGGAGCGTAGACCAAGCCGTAACAGTTTAAACCAAAACTTGGCCGTGTCATCACACAGTTCCATGGTTAGTGCAGGCAATAGATGAGGTCATAGCCGATTATTGCACACTAGTCTCCCTATTATAGTTCAATGTACACTTATCTTCCAACATTACCATGGGTTGAAGAACTGAATGTGGCAATTTTCTGAATGAATCAAACCACGGTTGTATTTCTTCAGCATGTAAAGGCTCTCCAAACCTGTTTTTTTTATGACTCATAAACACTTTCCTAAACCTAAATAATCTACAAGAATATAGTATTTTTAATCTATGAAATAGTGCTGAAACGGAGACAAATATGCATATATTTTGATGGTTTTCTTTCATTGATCCCTAATATTCTGAACCCGTTCTCTGGAGTCTGTCGAAAAAAATTCTAACTAAAAGGCACACCGTATTTATAGGGATGGCAGAAAGATAAATCTACTGAAAACCCCATTGAAGGAAAACTCGAGGAGAAAATATGTTGGCCAGCAAGTGGAAGATTTTTCAGCTGTTGAATACCATTTATTTAGAGCGCGCAAGGTAGCCACACATGCAGAGCACTGTACACTACTGAATAAGGTACGTCTTAATACCAACTACTGAGAAGTGCGTATAGGAACGGCATGTGTAGGAAAGTCGGAATCAGCCACTTACAAACATAATTCTTCTTGCCAAAACCAGAAATAGCAGGGACAACTGGATGGGGTGGTGCTGGGTGGGGGGATGGGATGGCAGGGACAGCTGGCTGGGGTGGTGCTGGGGGAGGGTGGATGGGATGGCAGGCGACAGCTGGCTGGGGTGGTGCTGGGTGGGGGGATGGGATGGCAGGGACAGCTGGCTGGGGTGGTGCTGGGGGAGGGTGGATGGGATGGCAGGCGACAGCTGGCTAGGGTGGTGCTGGGGGAGGGTGGATGGGATGGCAGGGGTGGTGCTGGGGGAGGGTGGATGGGATGGCAGGGACAGCTGGCTGGGGTGGTGCTGGGAGAGGGTGGATGGGATGGCAGGCGACAGCTGGCTGGGGTGGTGCTGGGAGAGGGTGGATGGGATGGCAGGCGACAGCTGGCTGGGGTGGTGCTGGGGAAGGGTGGATGGGATGGCAGGGACAACTGGATGGGGTGGTGCTGGGAGAGGGTGGATGGGATGGCAGGCGACAGCTGGCTGGGGTGGTGCTGGGGAAGGGTGGATGGGATGACAGGGACAGCTGGCTAGGGTGGTGCTGGGGGAGGGTGGATGGGATGGCAGGGACAGCTAGCTGGGGTGGTGCTGGGAGAGGGTGGATGGGATGTCAGGGACAGCTGGCTGGGGTGGTGCTGGGAGAGGGTGGATGGGATGACAGGGACAGCTGGATGGGGTGGTGCTGGGGAAGGGTGGATGGGATGACAGGGACAGCTGGCTGGGGTGGTGCTGGGGAAGGGTGGATGGGATGACAGGGACAGCTGGCTGGGGTGGTGCTGGGGAAGGGTGGATGGGATGGCAGGCGACAGCTGGCTGGGGTGGTGCTGGGGAAGGGTGGATGGGATGACAGGGACAGCTGGCTGGGGTGGTGCTGGGTAAGGGTGGATGGGATGGCAGGGACAGCTGGATGGGGTGGTGAGGTTCGTTGGTTATTTTCTGATTATGAGCTTAGTGTTAATGTTAACTCTCCTAATGTTATCAACATCCCAAAATAATTTGTCTGTACACTCCACGGGGTGTTTTGAAATGTACAAAATGAGAAATCTCTTAAGCTTTCTTTCAGCCGAACACAGATTTTCTCCCGAGCTAATTTTACACCTCTTGAAAAAGCCTTCTACCAACACGATGTTGAACTCTTTCTAGTCCAACCATTTACAACAATGAGAGCTTTTAAATTAAAAATGTTTTTCTTTTATGTCTGTTTTCCCCACTTCAACCAATAACTTTTCAATTCAATGATTGTTTGTTTGACAATGTCAACCTGCAGCTGATGGCACTCCACGGTATCTCTGCATTAAGACAGCGAGTCATTTGTCAGATACTGAATATAAGATCCTATCAGTCTTTCATACAGAGGAGATACACGCTAGCATGTTCAGCTGACAACGACAAGATTTCAAGGAAGCTCCCCAAAAAGTACTGCATTGGCTGTTTCTGTACATTGTCTGGAAGTTGTCATTTCTCACAAATAGAACAATTGGAAGCGAGCAACCTTTTGATGAGGGCCCTTATCACACATTAGAAGTCCATTTCTCTTTAATATACAAAGAAATGTAGCAGAACTCTTGACACAATTCAAAGTGTGGAAATAATTGCACTGCATAATTGCAGAGATGGCATCTCCTAATTGAATTACCAGCTAACAAAGAAATAAATGCAATTGAAAATATGTCACAGAGTGAAACTCTCAGATAAGGAAAACCTTTTTTCTGTGGCAAGGGGAAAAAGTCAACAATGCCCATCAATATCCTGAAAAACTAGACAGGCCTGCATGTAGGAACTTAACGCTTACGACTGGGCAACATCACAGTGGGGAAAACCCTGGGGAGAGTTCATGGATGCCCACTGTTGAGAACGAACTGGACTGTATCCTATTTCAGAGAGATCAACGCTACAGCCACTGTGTTAAAGTATTAATGGGTGAGCAAGCTGCCGGTTGTACCTCTGCTTGCCACTGTCATCCTCCACTACCCTCTAGGTATCCTGCAGGCTTAGCTGAGGCAACGCTGGCAGAGCTGAAATTTTACACAGCTGAATAAGGCCTCTCGTTTCCCTTAACCGTTCCTTAATTTCACAGTGCTTGTGACAGGAATCTGACACTTATTATTACATGATGCTTTTGCATTGCAGTGTGACATCTAGGAAGTACAGCTAGCGAACTCAAATGAGTCTAGAGAGGCGATCCGATACAACAAAACAATGATCAACAATGGAGCAGTAAACGGATGTAACTGAACCACCTAACATTAAATACTTTAGGAAACCTTGGAGACAGACAGGTGACAGCTTTACCCTCTCTGAATGATGAGGACCTTGAGATGGCAGTCTTACCCTCTCTGAATGATGAGCACTTTGAGATGGCAGTCTTACCCTCTCTGAATGAGGAGCACTCTGAGATGGCAGTCTTACCCTCTCTGAATGAGGAGCACTTTGAGATGGCAGTCTTACCCTCTCTGAATGATGAGCACTTTGAGATGGCAGTCTTACCCTCTATGAATGAGGAGCACTTTGAGATGGCAGTCTTACCCTCTCTGAATGATGAGCACTTTGAGATGGCAGTCTTACCCTCTCTGAATGAGGAGCACTTTGAGATGGCAGTCTTACCCTCTCTGAATGATGAGCACTTTGAGATGGCAGGCTTACCCTCTCTGAATGAGGAGCACTTTGAGATGGCAGTCTTACCCTCTCTGAATGAGGAGCACTTTGAGATGGCAGTCTTACCCTCTCTGAATGATGAGCACTTTGAGATGGCAGTCTTACCCTCTCTGAATGAGGAGCACTTTGAGATGGCAGTCTTACCCTCTCTGAATGATGAGGACCTTGAGATGGCAGTCTTACCCTCTCTGAATGAGGAGCACTTTGAGATGGCAGTCTTACCCTCTCTGAATGATGAGGACCTTGAGATGGCAGTCTTACCCTCTCTGAATGAGGAGCACTTTGAGATGGCAGGCTTACCCTCTCTGAATGATGAGCACTTTGAGATGGCAGTCTTACCCTCTCTGAATGAGGAGCACTTTGAGATGGCAGTCTTACCCTCTCTGAATGAGGAGCACTTTGAGATGGCAGGCTTACCCTCTCTGAATGATGAGCACTTTGAGATGGCAGTCTTACCCTCTCTGAATGATGAGCACTTTGAGATGGCAGTCTTACCCTCTCTGAATGAGGAGCACTTTGAGATGGCAGGCTTACCCTCTCTGAATGATGAGCACTTTGAGATGGCAGTCTTACCCTCTCTGAATGAGGAGCACTTTGAGATGGCAGTCTTACCCTCTCTGAATGAGGAGCACTTTGAGATGGCAGGCTTACCCTCTCTGAATGATGAGCACTTTGAGATGGCAGTCTTACCCTCTCTGAATGATGAGCACTTTGAGATGGCAGTCTTACCCTCTCTGAATGATGAGCACTTTGAGATGGCAGGCTTACCCTCTCTGAATGATGAGCACTTTGAGATGGCAGGCTTACCCTCTCTGAATGAGGAGCACTTTGAGATGGCAGGCTTACCCTCTCTGAATGAGGAGCACTTTGAGATGGCAGGCTTACCCTCTCTGAATGATGAGCACTTTGAGATGGCAGTCTTACCCTCTCTGAATGAGGAGCACTTTGAGATGGCAGGCTTACCCTCTCTGAATGATGAGCACTTTGAGATGGCAGTCTTTGTCCTAGTTTGAGGTTTGTCCTCAGGTTCCTCTTACTTTTACGTTAGTATCTCGTAAATATTTCACAAGTACACAGGAAATGTTTTAACTTATCTTTAAAACCACGAATCTGCCCTAGAGGGCTCAATGAAAAACAACGCTAAACCAATATACAAACATACCAACAAGAATACAGGCATATTCATGGACAGGATTCACTGGTGTTTCCAATTACGGTTTGATGTCAATTACGGTGTTGATGTCAACTCAGAATATAATTGACATAGAAGTTAATACTGCCCTACCAAGCTAAAAGGCAGTAACTGCTCATAGTGTGGAACTGAGAAAAATTGCTTTTATTTACCTTGATTTCTCGGTAACTTTATGCAGTTACTGCTAACACGACCCCCATTTTCTCCAAAACACAATAGAGGCAGGATACTTGTCCACATGATTATGCATGCATTTAATGTAGAAAAAATGATATGAACTAATTTTCAGACCAAATGAGCAGTAACTGCCTTTTTGCTTGGTATGGCAGAATAATGGCAGCTGAGTTTTCCTGACAGTTCAGCTGAACTCAGACATCAAAACCACAACACTTTTACCCAAAGAAACACACATCCATCTGTGTCTGCTTTTTCTGTCCGAGGCTGGAATAGCCAATAACAACGGAAGGTAAAACATGCTTGGTTTACAATAAAATGTGTATTAGGACAATCCTATCATATCATCTTAGAGTGTAACGTGAAATGTAAAACATATTCATATATAGTCTGTGGAGGTTTTAGTCAGTCCCCTTCGAGAGACCTCGGGTATTGTAGCACTTCATCAGGGAAGTCACTGAACGTATTTTCAATGCAACACATCTCTGTTGTTTTACAATGGACAAGGTCGTTCTGTTCCTCCGCTTCGTCAACGATAACAAGGGGCCACTCCACTGGAGGAATTCAACCTGCGATGCAGTCGCTGTCTGACAGTCCAAGGAAACGGTACAGCCGTTCTCGTCTGGGTGTATCTTTGTCAAAATAAGGACCAAAAGGATTGAACGGTCTGTAGGAGATGGGATGCTGATCCAAACGTTAATGTCAATGAGAGGTGCTGCAGATGGGTATGGAGTGTCTTGGTGTGAAGGAGCTACAGCTTGGTGTGGTTGAGAAGGAGTTGCAGCTGAGCACTCAGACCAGTGATATGAAAGCCTTCAGCAGATGCCACTGGAGGAGCCTCAGGACGGGGAATCAGTCCAAATTAATTCATTTTATACATAAAGCGATAAACTCTGCAATTAGAGACAGGAAAGTGGCAATTAATGCACTTCACAGTGAAAAGAGACACACGATCCCTCCCTTTGTATCCATGAAGGTGGAGTCTATGGATGACACAGATGCACAGATTGCCTATCAATCACTGAGCGTTTTTATGCGCCCGCTTGTGGCCCCCCGGTCCAGCCCGGGGATGTGACAAAGGAGACGGATAGCGCTGTATTTAGGGAAACCGAATATCAATAAACACCAAGGGGAAATGCACATACACACCTGAGGGGTGGCAGCCACAGGTTCTTAAACAACAGGGGCCTGAAAAATGGGCCAGTCAGTGAGCTATGGCCAGATTAATCACCCACTGTCTCAGCGCACAGACCCCCCCCCCCCCACCCAAACCCCGCCTGACAGCAATGTCCCCCAATAAAACAGGAATAAAAAAAACACAGTCCTTGTGAAGTCAATTTTCATAAAGAGCCAGGGAAGAAGTGGCAGAGGAAAGATAGGTGTGTGTGTGTATATTCCTATGCATCGCAGCAGCTCGGGAACACGTGTTCTGTAACTCAGGAGTAATTAAGCAGCCAGGTAAAGTAAGACTCACTCCTCGTCTCAAAGACGTCCGAGGGGACATCAAACGGAATACATTTGATTTACTATGAATTACAAATGCATTGCATTGACATTTCATAAT
Source organism: Salvelinus fontinalis (assembly GCF_029448725.1). Classification (NCBI taxonomy): domain Eukaryota; kingdom Metazoa; phylum Chordata; class Actinopteri; order Salmoniformes; family Salmonidae; genus Salvelinus; species Salvelinus fontinalis. Next base: position 768,982 of record NC_074668.1, on the reverse strand, counting down.
GCCAACAGCTTTAAATATTCCCCTTTGAGTCAACGGGACACTTTTATAGATAGACATTTTTATGAATGTTACATGTTTACCTGCATGTCATAAGAATCCGTGGTGTGCTATTCGATCTTACTGGCTATATCTATGGCTGTATTTAGGTTAATTCAGAAGCTGAAAATCATTTTTTTTTAAAGATACGTTATGCCAAACTTTGGTATGCCGTTCCATTATGCCATCAACACGTACAGTACATGCTGCTTGATATCCTCTGCGTTAACTCTGCTGTCACATCTACTGCGCTTCATGAAATAACCCGTTTATACTGTACACAGGGCCGTAGCCAGGGTCTGAGTTTTACAGAGGTCCGGAGGGAGTGAACAGCAAAAAAGACAAGCAGAAATGGCACCAGTCATTATCACATTGGTTGCTGTAGCTCCATTCACCTCAGGCGATCTACAAACACAAAGCCTATTAGCTATACGATTAAGCGCTACACATTAACTCACATTAATTCAGCGCCGGGATAAAACAAATATATTACCAAAGTCCGGACCTCGGTGTCCTCATACAATATGTAGCTATGGCCCTGATTGTGCACCCTAGCTGAGGGGACTGATCCTCACAACAACATATTGTGAACCCTAGCTGAGGGGACTGAGCATCACAACAACATATTGTGAACCCTAGCTGAGGGGACTGATCCTCACAACAACATATTGTGAACCCTAGCTGAGGGGACTGAGCATCACAACAACATATTGTGAACCCTAGCTGAGGGGACTGATCCTCACAACAACATATTGTGAACCCTAGCTGAGGGGACTGAGCATCACAACAACATATTGTGAACCCTAGCTGAGGGGACTGATCCTCACAACAACATATTGTGAACCCTAGCTGAGGGGACTGAGCATCACAACAACATATTGTGAACCCTAGCTGAGGGGACTGAGCATCACAACAACATATTGTGAACCCTAGCTGAGGGGACTGAGCCTCACAACAACATATTGTGAACCCTAGCTGAGGGGACTGATCCTCACAACAACATATTGTGAACCCTAGCTGAGGGGACTGAGCATCACAACAACATATTGTGAACCCTAGCTGAGGGGACTGAGCATCACAACAACATATTGTGAACCCTAGCTGAGGGGACTGAGCCTCACAACAACATATTGTGAACCCTAGCTGAGGGGACTGATCCTCACAACAACATATTGTGAACCCTAGCTGAGGGGACTGAGCATCACAACAACATATTGTGAACCCTAGCTGAGGGGACTGAGCCTCACAACAACATATTGTGAACCCTAGCTGAGGGGACTGAGCATCACAACAACATATTGTGAACCCTAGCTGAGGGGACTGATCCTCACAACAACATATTGTGAACCCTAGCTGAGGGGACTGAGCATCACAACAACATATTGTGAACCCTAGCTGAGGGGACTGAGCATCACAACAACATATTGTGAACCCTAGCTGAGGGGACTGAGCATCACAACAACATATTGTGAACCCTAGCTGAGGGGACTGAGCATCACAACAACATATTGTGAACCCTAGCTGAGGGGACTGAGCCTCACAATGTTTGGTACTGACACTACTGCTGTTGTCTCTGAGGGTGGCCGGCTGCTTTCACTCGGCTCCAGATCAAATCCTATTTTCATTAGGATGACTCTTCCAGTTTATCCTGGTTTGATCGGATGTTTCTTCTTGGCATAGCAGACTGGTCAGTTGTTCATAAATGCTCGTTGTGATTGATTGAAACTATTGTTCACTCAGACCACTGTCACATTGGTCACAATGCTAGCCACCTGGCTAGCCAGCTAAAGGGGATAGGTTAAAGTTAATATTGTGTCTAGTCAATAAACAAATGGATTTTCCAGTGTGATCAATAGAATGCATGATGCCTCTGAGCAGAGTGAGAGAATGTTTGAACACGGGAGACGATTGACATCCCACAGCTCTAAACAGTAGAAGACCCTGTCGTCTAGATACAGCATGTCAATGTATGTTTTAAATCCAATTCAAGCTGTTCAAGAGGTTATTAGTGCTCAGTATTGAATTACATTTCCATGTCAGGCCAAATAATCTTGTTTGGTCAGATATATTAACCCTAGGATGCATGGCGTCCCAAGAGTGCATATGCCGGGTCAAAAATACCCGATAATGTAATATCTGTGTTTATTTAAATGGGTCTAAAATATTATACATTTTGTGGAACATAATTATTTTGAGTGATGATTTGGAATTGTCAATAATGTTTTTAGTCGCTCTTTAACAGTTTGATGATAACATATAAAAATTCTTAACAGCTATGGAAAATATTAGCATATTTTTCTTACAATCAATCTTACAACCAAAGTTTCACATTCAATCTTTTAGTGTGAAGAACAAAATAAAAAACCCTTTAAGAATGCTTTAGAATATATCAAAACATTTATTTGAAAATACAAAGTTCATCATCAATATAAATGACAAAACTAACAATTGTGAATTTATAAAACATGAACACTAAAAGGAACAACGTGTGTGTGATGCTTACTTATTCTGTCTTAGTCCGTGCATTTGTTCCAAACCACAAACATTTTTGCAGATGGGTGTGTTGCACTTAGAACACCAGCAGCTGACTTTTCTATCCTTTGCGCTTGGGCAGAGCTGGCCCCTCTTCCTCTTCTGGCCCTGGCTGCTCTGAGTGGTGGGCAGAGCTGGCACCTCTTCCTCTTCTGGCCCTGGCTGCTCTGAGTGGTGGGCAGAGCTGGCACCTTTTCCTTTTCTGGCCCTGGCTGCTCTGAGTGGTGGGCAGAGCTGGCACCTCTTCCTCTTCTGGCCCTGGCTGCTCTGAGTGGTGGGCAGAGCTGGCACCTCTTCCTCTTCTGGCCCTGGCTGCTCTGCGTGGTGGTGGCATGGCTCTCTTTCATCACCCCACATCTTTCCATTGACTCAGTTGTTCTGCGGAGATGGGAGAACCTTCCAGAAGGACAACCATCTCTGTAGCACGTCAACAATCAGGCCTTTATGGTAGAGTTGCCAGACGGAAGCCACTCCTCAGTAAAAGGTACATGACAGCCCGCTTGGAGTTTGCCAAAGGGCACCTAAAGGACTCTCAGACCATGAGAAACAAGATTCTCTGGTCTGATGAAACCAAGATTGGACAGAATGCCAAGCGTCACGTCTGGAGGAAAGCTGCTCATCCACTGTGACGCAGTCACTGGTGACACAACTGGTGGCTTCTGGTCCTGGTGACACAACTGGTGGCTTCTGGTCCTGGTGACACAACTGTGGCTTCTGTTCCTGCCTTTAGTTGAGGGGGGGAGGGGTTCACTCCAGTAAGACCCCTTTTAACTCAGTCTATTTGACTGGTTTTCACTCTCCTCCTTCAGAGTAGCCCTCCCCATCTGTAGAATCATCTAGGACAGCTGGACTACCAGGGGCATCCACAACTCCAACTTGACCGACAGGCACCATTGTCTGTGTCATCAGAATTGGATAGCTCAGATTCTGAGTCAGAGGCACCAATGGCTTCTTCAACCAGCATCTGTAAAACCATTTTGGTTGTATATCTGTCAACATTCTTATGAGCCTCTTCATGAAACTGCTTTTACTCAATGAGTTAAAAAGGAGAAATGAAAACGGTAATTATTGAACATTTAAAAACAAGATATTTAATCAATATTTTATTAATGACTTTGATTTTATTGTTGTAGCAAAAAGAAAGGTCAGTTTGACGAGTACAACACAGTGAATTCCATAGGAAATACATATTTGACCCACATATGAAAAAACTTGGGGTAGTGATGCAAAAAACTATTTTTGCTTAAAAAAAAATGTAAAATTAAAAAACAAAACTAGGACGTTAGAACGTTAAAGACGTATTTAAGGAATTCCTTGAATATTAGATGATTACATTTTTTTTGGGGGGGGGGGGGGGGATCAATACAACAACAAAAAACTTTAGCTGTAACCTTCATATCAAACTTTAACCTTCATATCATAACTGCTAACCGCTACACACAGCCTACATCGTTGTCACATTATCTAACGTCATAGTCAACATAGCTACATAGCTACATAGCTATTAACGCGTTAGTAAATCCGCTACAATCATGCAGTACAGTGTACAGTCAGAAAGCGGTTTAGCAGTTACACTGGCGGGCCCCAGTGCCAATAAATTAATAAAACCAAATGCTTACCTTGACTTGGAAGAGTTCCAGTGTTGGATAACCATAGCCAGCTTGCTAACATAGCATCCCTCTCTGTAGGAGCCGGGTGTTTGAATAGGCTAAACTAGCTAGCTGCATTCGCTAGCTAAGTGAAAGTGAAACAAATAATAAAATGAAATTAAGCTATCTCTCTCTCTCTCTCTCTCTTGCTTCTCCTTCATTTTTTAAATAAATTAATTTGTTCAAAGCTGTTCAACTATTGTCTTTCTCTCTCTTTGAGCCACTTACTCAACACATTTTATGCACCGCAGTGTTAGCTAGCTGTAGCTTATGTTTTCAGTACTGGATTCATTCTCTGATCATTTGATTGGGTGGATAACCTGTCAGTTCATGCTACAAGAGCTCTGATAGGTTGGAGGACGTCCTCCGGAAGTTGTCATAATTACTGTGCAAGTCTATGGAAGGGGGTGAGAACCATGAAGTCAATGTACCCAGAGGAGAACGGAAACTAGCTGTCCTCCGGCTACACCATGGTGTTACAATACAGACTGCTGTTGAGGCTACTGTAGACCTTCTTTGCAAAACAGTGTGTTTGAATCAATTATTTGGTGACACGTGAAAATATTTAGTGTAGTTATCTAAAAAGGATAACTTTTTGAATGTTTCACTACATTTTTTAAATGAAATACACTGAGGAAGATGGTGTCACAATGGCGTGTATAAGTGGCAGAGGAAGTCAGGCGCAGGAGAGTCAAATAGAGTGTAGAATGGAGTACTTTAATTAAAGTCCCAGTAATCTGCTCCATAACACTCACGGAAAAAACATAAAACAAATCTGGGTACGAAGACCCTTCGCACACCTATACACAATCAACACAACACTTGACAACGAACAATCTCTGACAAACACATGAAGGGAAACAGAGGGTTAAATACACAACAGGTAATGAATGGGATTGACAACAGGTGTGTGGGAAGACAAGACAAAACCAATGGAAAATGAAAAGTGGATCGATGATGGCTAGAAGACCGGTGAAGTCGACCGCCGAACACCGCCCGGACAAGGAGAGGCAACGACTTCGGTAGAAGTCGTGACATTACCCCCCCCCCCTGACGCGCGGCTCCAGCAGCGCGTCGACACCGACCTCGGGGACGACCCGGAGGGCGAGGTGCAGGGCGATCCGGATGGAGGCGGTGGAATTCTTTTAACATAGAAGGATCTAAAACGTCCTCCACCGGAACCCAGCATCTCTCCTCCGGCCCGTACCCCTCCCAGTCCACGAGGTACTGAAGGCCCCACGCCCGACGTCTCGAATCCAAAATGGATCGAACAGAGTACGCCGGGACCCCCTCGATGTCTAGAGGAGGCGGAGGAACTTCACGCACTTCAGCCTCCTGGAGCGGGCCAGCCACCACCGGCCTGAGGAGAGACACATGGAACGAGGGGTTAATACGGTAATTAGTGGGCAGTTGTAACCTATAACATACCTCGTTCACTCTCCTCAGGACTTTAAACGGCCCCACAAACCGCGGACCCAGCTTCCGGCAGAGCAGGCGGAGGGGCAGGTTTCGGGTCGAGAGCCAGACCCTGTCCCCTGGTGCGAACACCGGGGCCTCACTGCGGCGACGGTCTGCGCCAATTTTCTGGCGCCTTATGGCACGCTGAAGGTGGACGTGGGCTGCCTCCCAGGTTTCCTCAGCGTGCCGAAACCAATTGTCCACCGCAGGAGCCTCGGTCTGACTCTGATGCCAAGGAGCCAGAACCGGCTGATACCCTAATACACATTGAAAAGGAGTAAGGTTAGTGGAGGAGTGACGTAGCGAGTTCTGGGCCATCTCTGCCCAGGGCACGAACTTCGCCCACTCCCCCGGCCGGTCCTGGCAATAGGACCGCAGAAACCTGCCCACATCCTGGTTAACTCTCTCCACCTGCCCATTACTCTCGGGGTGAAAACCTGAGGTAAGACTAACCGAGATCCCCAGACGTTCCATGAACGCCTTCCAGACCCTTGATGTAAACTGGGGACCCCGATCAGACACTATATCCTCAGGCACCCCATAGTGCCGGAAAACGTGTGTAAACAGGGCCTCTGCAGTTTGTAAGGCCGTAGGGAGACCGGGCAAAGGGAGGAGACGACAGAACTTCGAAAACCGATCCACAACGACCAAGATCGTGGTGTAACCCTGTGAAGGTGGAAGATCAGTCAAAAAATCCACCGACAGGTGCGACCACGGCCGTTGAGGAACAGGTAAAGGTTGAAGCTTACCTCTAGGCAGGTGTCTAGGAGCCTTGCACTGGGCGCACACCGAGCAGGAGGAAACATAAATCCTCACGTCCTTAGCTAAAGTGGGCCACCAGTACCTCCCATCAAGACAGCGCATCGTCCGACCTATCCCAGGATGACCAGAGGAGGGTGACGTGTGAGCCCAATAGATCAATCGGTCGCGGACAGCAGACGGAACGTACAGACGACCAGCTGGACACTCAGGAGGAGAGGGCTCTGCACGTGACGCCCGCTCAATGTCCGCGTCCAGCTCCCACACTACTGGCGCCACCAAACACGAAGCTGGGAGTATGGGAGTGGGATCCATGGACCGCTCCTCTGTGTCATACAGCCGAGACAATGCGTCTGCCTTGACGTTCTGGGAGCCTGGTCTGTAAGTAAGAGTAAACACAAAACGAGTGAAAAACATGGCCCACCTTGCCTGGCGAGGATTCATTCTCTTCGCCTGCCCGATGTACTCCAGATTGCGGTGGTCAGTCCAGATGAGAAAAGGGTGTTTAGCCCCCTCAAGCCAGTGCCTCCACACCTTCAAGGCTTCTACGACAGCTAACAGCTCTCGGTCCCCCACATCATAGTTTCGCTCCGGCGGGCTGAGCTTCTTCGAAAAAAAAGCACAGGGGCGAAGCTTCAGTGGCACACCCGAACGCTGAGAGAGCACTGCTCCTATCCCAGCTTCGGATGCGTCCACCTCTACCATGAATGGCAAAGAGGGATCCGGATGAGCCAACACAGGCGCCGAGGTAAACAGAGTCTTCAGGTGTCCAAAAGCCCTGTTCGCCTCAGCCGACCACTGCAAGCGCACCGGGCCCCCCTTTAGCAGTGAGGTAATGGGAGCCGCAACCTGACCAAAACCCCGGATAAATCTCCGGTAGTAATTGGCAAACCCCAAAAAACGCTGCACCTCCTTTACCGTGGTTGGAGTCGGCCAATTACGCACGGCTGTAATGCGGTCGCTCTCCATTTCCACTCCTGAAGTGGAAATCCGATGCCCTAGGAAGGAGATGGATTGTTGGAAGAACAAGCATTTCTCAGCCTTGACATATAGATCATGCTCCAACAGGCGACCAAGCACCCTGCGCACCAGGGACACATGCTCGGCGCGGGTAGCGGAGTATATCAGAATATCATCTATATACACCACTACACCCTGCCCGTGCAGGTCCCTGAAGATCTCATCTACAAATGATTGGAAGACTGATGGAGCATTCATCAACCCATATGGCATGACCAGGTACTCATAATGACCTGAGGTGGTGCTAAATGCCGTCTTCCACTCATCACCCTTCCGAATACGCACCAGATTATACGCACTCCTGAGATCCAATTTTGTGAAGAAGCGTGCCCCGCGCATTGACTCCATAACTGTGTTTATCAGAGGTAGCGGGTAACTATATTTCACCGTGATTTTATTGAGACCTCGATAATCAATGCACGGGCGTAAACCACCATCCTTCTTCACAAAAAAGAAACTCGAAGAAGCGGGTGAAATGGATGGCTGAATGAACCCCTGACGCAGGGATTCAGAGATATATGTGTCCATAGCCACCGTCTCCGCTTGCGACAGGGGATACACGTGACTCCTGGGATATGCAGCGTCTACCAGGAGATCTATCGCACAATCCCCCTGTCGATGGGGTGGTAATTGAGTCGCCTTCTTTTTACAGAAGGCGAGTGCCAAATCGGCATATTCAGGGGGAATGCGCACGGTGGAGACCTGGTCTGGACTTTCCACCGTAGTAGCACCAACGGAAACCCCTAAACACCTACCTGAGCACTCTCGCGACCACCCCGTGAGAGCCCTCTGTGGCCAAGAAACAGTGGGGTTATGACACGCTAACCAGGGTAGACCTAGCACCACAGAATACGCAGGGGAATCAATAAGGAAAAGACTAATCTTCTCCTTGTGACCCTCCTGCGTTATCATATTCAACGGTGCGGTGACCTCCCTGATAACACCTGACCCTAATGGTCGACTATCTAAGGCATGAATAGGAACAGGCATATCCACAGACACAATAGGGAGCCCTAAACTATGAGCTAAATTTTTATTAATGAAATTTCCAGCCGCGCCTGAATCTACTAGCGCCTTATACTGGGACTGCAGGGAAAAATCCGGAAAAGTGACAGAGACAAACATAAGTGCAACAGAGGGCTCTGGATGAGAATGGTGCCTACTCACCTGGGGTGATGCCAGAGTGCCCTGCCTGCCTTCTCTATTCCCAGAGGAACCAACCCGGCACCGACCAGCAGTGTGATCTCTGCGACCATAGATGGTGCTCGAGCGGGAACCCCCTCCGGTCTCCCGGCGCACCGTCCCTCCCAATTCCATTGGTTCGGGAGAGAGGGTGCGGGAGGATGGAACAACCAGACCCTGATCTAGACGTCCACGAGTAGCCAGCATGTTGTCCAGCCTGATGGACATGTCCACCAGCTGGTCGAAGTTAAGGGTGGTGTCTCTACAGGCCAGCTCCCGACGGACGTCCTCGCGTAGGCTACAACGGTAATGGTCGATCAGGGCCCTGTCGCTCCATCCAGCGCCGGCAGCCAAGGTCCTAAACTCCAAAGCAAACTCCTGGGCACTCCTCGTCCCCTGCCTCAGATGATAGAGGAGCTCACCCGCCGTTTTTCCTTCGGGAGGATGGTCGAATACTCTCCTGAAATAAAGGGTGAACTCCTCAAAATGGTCCAACGCCGCATTCTCCTCTCTACACACAGCGCTGGCCCACTCCCGGGCTTTCCCGGTGAGGCATGAGACGAGGGCGGAACTCTTCTCCCGGTCGGATGGTACTGGGGAGACTGTGGCCAGATATAAGTTCAGTTTAAGGAGGAAACCCTGGCAGCCAGCAGTATCTCCGTTGTAACCCGTGGGTAGGGGTAAACGGATTTTGTTAGGTTCATGTGGGGAAAACGCGTTAAAGGTAAATCCCAGTTGTGGCAGTGGAGGCGCTGGAGAAACTCCCTGTCTCTCCCAGCGATCCATATTCTGGACAATGCGATCCATGACGGCGCTCAAACAGTCAATCTCCTTCGCTTGTTCCATAACGCGCTTTTCCACCTCCATGGGCTTCGTGTCCTCTCCTGCTGACTTCATATATTATCTGGTCAGAGATTCTGTCACAATGGCGTGTATAAGTGGCAGAGGAAGTCAGGCGCAGGAGAGTCAAATAGAGTGTAGAATGGAGTACTTTAATTAAAGTCCCAGTAATCTGCTCCATAACACTCACGGAAAAAACATAAAACAAATCTGGGTACGAAGACCCTTCGCACACCTATACACAATCAACACAACACTTGACAACGAACAATCTCTGACAAACACATGAAGGGAAACAGAGGGTTAAATACACAACAGGTAATGAATGGGATTGACAACAGGTGTGTGGGAAGACAAGACAAAACCAATGGAAAATGAAAAGTGGATCGATGATGGCTAGAAGACCGGTGAAGTCGACCGCCGAACACCGCCCGGACAAGGAGAGGCAACGACTTCGGTAGAAGTCGTGACAGATGGTTATCACCTTCTCTGAGGAGCCTCGATTATCGATGCATTTTGATATGCCTCAGCTTGTCCTGGTAATGTTTGTATAATTGGAAAATAGAACAGGTCTCCTCAGAAGTGTTTTACTATCTTTATACAAGAAGCACAACCCCTGTTGACTACAATCACATTACAATAATGACCTGAGACTTTGGAAAAATGCACCCAATCTATAAATTCTGTAGGTGTACAATTCTGTTAGAGTATTTACATTTCATAACTCAACATGTCAAAATATTATTATTTTTGAATTGTGGAAAACAAACGACATTTTATTTCCATTTCCTACTGTCCACTAGAGGCAACGTAAGCTATTAGCATCTAGTAGGCTCATGACAATCTAGGGATGGAAGGGCTGAAACCACGAGCTACTGCTCAGAGGATCACAGGTTCAATCCCAGTGCTAGGCACTTATTTTGTCAATTTAGTTTTTCTGTTTTAAGTAGGGTTGCAAAGTTACTGTAACTTTTCCAAAATCCACCCATTTCCTGCAAGATTCTGGGAATCTTCCAGCCGGGGTTCTTGGAAAACCTGGGAATTCTGGGAAGGTTACTTGAATTTTGTAACCCTAGTTTTAACTCTATCCCGAACCTTAACAACTCTGAATTAATACCTTAATGGTTAATATTTTCTGTTTAACCCTATCCCAAACCTTAACTACCCTGAATTTATACCTTAATGGATAATATTTTCTGTTTAACCCTATCCCAAACCTTAACTACCCTGAATATATACCTTAATGGTTAATCTTTTCTGTTTAACTCTATCCCAAACCTTAACTACTCTGAATTAATACCTTAATGGTTAACCTTTTCTGTTTAACTCTATCCCAAACCTTAACCCTTACCGTAACAACTTTGGATTAAAACCTAACCTTAAACGTAGAGGCACAGTTTGACTGAAAGCTAGAATACAGCGTAATATATGAAATATACGTAATTAAAACGGCAACACTCCGTAATATACACACGGCCCCACAGACGGTCACCCACGCCATTATTAAAACGGCAACACTCCGTAATATACACACGGCCCCCACAGACGGTCACCCACGCCATTATTAAAACGGCCAGCCATGTCATATCTCTGTTGGTGCAGAAGGATGGCATTTTCTTTGGAGCTTGTGTTGGGAAAGTCACAGTGGAATGTCAATCCTCTTAATAAGTGTCCAATTTCCACATTTCTCAGTCCGAACCAGTTTATCACAGGTCCTACAGTGTTGCACCAGGATATCTAGTATTGATAAGGGAGATCCGGGAAGTGTGTAGCTCCATTCTGTTCAGGATTATTCCATTTCATACTCCAAGGATCTCATCATCTCTCATTAATATTGTAATCAGCTTGGAGGGTTTGGTTAATGTATTAGAGGAGCCCGTGAAAGTTGTCTCATTATTACGGTTTAAATGTAGACTCATCCCCCGGTACGCATTTATCCATTTTGCGTGTCAGATGACCATGCTCTTGAATTAAGTCACGTTTATGATTAATGGTATTTAAATAGATAGTGGGGGGTAAAGGGATTCTGTATTCAAGATGTGAAGTGCCTTGGGTGAAATGTTGATGTTTGGTGAAAAGACAGGCAGCTACTGTATGTTACCTGTACTTTTATAGATTTACTGGACTGTACGCACTACCCTCTGTTGTGCCTTACGGTCGTTTGCCGAGCAGGTGCCATACCAAGCGGTGATGCAGCTTATCAGGATGCTCTCGATGGTGCAGCTGTAGAACTTTTTGAAGATCTGGGGACCATGCCAAATCTTTTCAGTCTCCTAAGGGTGAAAAGTAATTGTTGTGCCCTGTTCACGATTATCTTGGGTGAAATGTTGATGTTTGGTGAAAAGACGGGCAGCTACTGTATGTTACCTGTACTTTTATAGCCGATACAGCGGGCAGAATGTGACATTTTCAATACATTTTACTCATTGGGTATGGACCTTTTGTTGAAATAGATTTTCGTGTGACACCATTGGCTACTCCTATTAAATATCATGGACTTCATTCAGTGTCCATGGCCTGTTCTCTTCATGCCGCACCTGTCATTACTTCACCCATTATCTGTCACGTGTGTACGGACAAGAGGAAACACATAAACTAAAACTAAAACGGTAGACATTCCATTCCGCTCTTCTCCTTATTCATATTTTTCGGGGATGCCTGCGACTTCTTTTTCTCTACCAGATGAAAAGAACGGTGCCTTAATTTGATGTCTGAATAAGTGTGGTCTCGTCTCAGGGGCTTTAAACGATACATCACTCTGGCAACAATAGGATATTTAGTCCCCGGAGAGAGCTAGACGCAGGCCGCTCATGCTGGGCCCCATCCCCATGGCCCACTGGGAGTGTGTGCTGCAGCTAAATAACACAGCCGTTAAATGATGACTCAGACACAACAGTTCCCTCTCTTCCGCTGCAACCGGCTTCGCTTTTTCTCCCTTTAAGGTGAGATCTTTGACAATTGGTTTGGGGAACGGTAATGTTTCAGACTGGCAAACATTTTCTGGCTTGATCCAACTTTGACCGTGCATGTAAAGTCTCCAACAGAGGTCTACATTCATTATTGACTGACCCACACTCGCTTGTTCAAATTACTCCCTGAACTCCCTGTTCACCCACGACTGCGTGGCCATGCACGCCTCCAACTCAACCATCAAGTTTGCAGACGACACTACAGTGGTAGGCTTGATTACCAACAACGACGAGACGGCCTACAGGGAGGAGGTGAGGGCCCTCGGAGGGTGGTGTCAGGAAAATAACCTCACACGCAACGTCAACAAAACAAAGGAGATGATCGTGGACTTCGGAAACAAATGAGGGAGCAGCCCCCTATCCACTTCGACAGGACAGTAGTGGAGAGGGTAGAAAGTTTTAAGTTCCTCGGCATACACATCACGGACAAACTGAATTGGTCCACCCACACAGACACCGTGGTGAAGAAGGCGCAGCAGCGCCTCTTCAACATCAGGAGGCTGAAGAAAATTGCCTTGTCACGAAAAGCACTCACAAACTTTTACAGATGCACAATCGAGAGCATCCTGTCGGGCTGTATCACCACCTGGTACGGCAACTGCTCTGCCCACAACCGTAAAGCTCTCCAGAGGGTAGTGAGGTCTGCACAATGCATCACCGGGGGCAAACTACCTGCCCTCCAGGACACCTACACCACCCGATGTCACAGGAAGGCCATGAAGATCATCAAGGACAACAACCACCCGAGCCACTGCCTGTTCACCCCACTATCATCCAGAAGGCGAGGTCAGTACAGGTGCATCAAAGCGGGGACCGAGAGACTGAAAAACAGCTTCTATCTCAAGGCCATCAGACTGTTATTATTAAACAGCCACCACTAACATTGAGTGGCTGCTGCCACCATACTGACTCAACTCCAGCCACTTCAATAATGGAAATATTTATATAAAAAATGTATCACTAGCCACTTTAAACAATGCCACTTAATATAATGTTTACATACCCTACATTACTCATCTCATATGTATATACTGTACTCTATACCATCTACTGCATCTTGCCTATGCCGTTCTGTACCATCACTCATTCATATATCTTTATGTACATATTCTTCATCCCTTTACACTTGTGTGTATAAGGTAGTTGTTGTTAAATTGTTAGGTTAGATTACTCGTTGGTTATTACTGCATTGTCGGAACTAGAAGCACAAGCATTTCGCTACACTCGCATTAGCATCTGCTAACCATGTGTATGTGACCAATAACATTTGATTTGATTTGAAATGAGAGTATTTCAAAACGAACACAGTGCTTTCTTGCAGAGTTTATGTTTATAAAGCCAGCCTTTTCGGACAACCAACCTTTGTCAAAGTTTTGACAAAAGTCTGTAGACTGAATCATTGGTTTGATAAAACAGGTGAAACTTGGCAAAGCACACAGGAATATTTTCTCTTGAATGTTCCCTTTTGAATCCCACTTCATATTTACACGCTTCTGCTAGAGATTCTTGTTAGATGTAGTGGGCTACTTATTTCAAATCCAACTGTGAAGAATATCATTGCATCGTTTCATACAGTGGGAAACGAGGAGAGAATGACAAATCTAGTCAGACAAATGCAATTAGGAAATGGGTCTGTGAGACCTGTATAGCAACACGCTAAATAAATACAAATGCATCCATCCCTTACCAAGGACACCTCAACATACAGGAAGTAGCAGAAATTGACTGGCGATAGGACATATGACATTTTGTTGTGTTACAGCCTGAATTTGAAAATTGATTAAATATAGATTTTGTGTCACTAGCCTACACACGACACCCCATAATGTCAAAGAGGAAATATGCATTTCAAAAATGTTTTACAATGAAAATGTCTTGAGTCAATAACTAGTCACTCCCTTTGTTATGGCCTAAATAAGGTCAGGAGTAAAACATGTGCTCAACAAGTTACATAATAAGTTGCATGGACTCAATCTGCGTGCAATGATAGTGTTTAACATGATTTTTTAAATGACTACCCCATCTCTGTACCCCACACATACAATTGTCTGTAAGGTCCCTTAGTCAAGAAGTGAATTTCAAGCACATATTCAAGCACAAAAACCAGAGAGGTTTTCCAATGCCTCGCAAAAAAGGGCACCTCTTGGTAAACATCAAAATCAAATCAAATCAAATCACATTTATTTATAAAGCCCTTCGTACATCAGCTGATATCTCAAAGTGCTGTACAGAAACCCAGCCTAAAACCCCAAACAGCAAGCAATGCAGGTGTAGAAGCACAGTGGCTAGGAAAAACTCCCTAGAAAGGCCAGAACCTAGGAAGAAACCTAGAGAGGAACCAGGCTATGAGAGGTGGCCAGTCCTCTTCTGGCTGTGCCGGGTGGAGATTATAACAGAACATGGCCAAGATGTTCAAATGTTCATAAATGACCAGCATGGTCAAATAATAATAATCACAGTAGTTGTATATCCCTTTGAGCATGGTGAAGTAATTCATTACACTTTGGATGGTGTAACAATACACCCAGTCACTACAAAGATACAGGCGTCCTTCCTAACTCAGTTATCGGAGAGGAAGGACACTCAAGGATTTCGCCATGAGGCCAATGGTGACTTTAAAACAGTTACAGAGTTTAATGGCTGTGATAGGAGAAAATGGAGGATGGATCAACAACATTGTAGTTACTCCACAATACTATCCTAAATGACAGAGTGAAAAGAAGGAAGCCTGTACAGAAAACAAATATTCCAAAACATGCATCTAGTTTGCAATAAGGGACTAAAGTACAACTGCAAAAAAAAATGCAAAGAAATTAACTTTATGTCCTAAATACAAAGTGTTTGTTTGGGGCAAATCCTACACAACACATCACTGTGTACTATTCTTTATATTTTCAAGCATGGTAGTGGCTGCATCATGCAGAATTGTCATCGGCAAGGACAAGGGAGTTTTTTAGGATACAAATAAACGAAATAGAGCTAAACACAGGCAAAATCCTAGAGGAAAGCCTGGTTCAGTCTGCTTTTAAACATACACTGTGTCACGTTCCTGACCTGTTTTCCTTTTTCTTGTGTTTATTTAGTTGGTCAGGGCGTGAGTTGGGTGGGTTTGTCTATGTTTGATTTTCTATGTTGGGATGTTTGTGTTCGGCCGGGTATGATTCTCAATCAGAGACAGCTGTCAATCGTTGTCCCTGATTGAGAATCATACTTAGGCAGCCTGGGTTTCACGTGTGTTTTGTGGGTGTTTGTCTTCCGTGTAGTCGTTGTGCCACACGGGACTGTTTGTCGGTTTGATCTTCTATTTGTTATCTTGTTTCATATAATTTTCAGTTCGATGCTAATAAATTATGGACACTAACCACTCCGCGTATTGGTCCGATCCTTCTCGCCTCTCCTCGTCCGAGGAGGAGGAATATGAAAGCCGTAACACACTGGGAGACAAATTCACCTTTCAGCAGTATAATAACCTAGAACACAAGGCAAAATATACACTGGAGTTGTTTATCAAGACTGCATTCCTGAGTGGCCTAATTACAGTTTGGACTTAAATCGGTTTAAAAATCCATGGCAAGACTTGAAAATGGCTCTCTAGCAATGATCAACAATTAACTTGGCAGAGTTTGAAGAATATTAAAAAGAATATATAATAATAATAGATAATAATAGATAATATAAATAATGTGCAAATATTGTACATTGCAGGTATGCAAAGCTCTTACAGACTCACAGATGTATTTGCTGCCAAAGTTGTTTCTAACATGTATTGACTCAGGGGTGTGAATAGTTATGTAAATTCTATTTTTTTGTATTTCATTTTAAATACATTTGCTAAAATTTCTAAAAACATGTTTTTCCTTTGTCATTATGGTGTATTGTGTGTACATGGGTGAGAAAAAAATAATATTTAATACTTTTTTTATACAGGCAGTAAAAAAACAAGATGTGGAATATTTCAAGAGGTATGGATACATTCTGAAGGCTTTGTTGGACATAGGACATAGGACATAGGCCATAGGACATAGGACATAGGACATAGGCCATAGGACATAGGACATAGGCCATAGGACATAGGACATAGGACATAGGACATAGGACAGTGCGGGCAAAAGCCAGATGGGCTGGTCCATCTTTAGAACGAAATTATCATTATTTGGCTAATAATGGGGTCCTTGAGTAATGGGGGCCCCCAGTCTGTCCCTAATTTGTCGTTTTCTAATTGCTGTTTAGCCAGCTAATTAAATCTCCAATCAATCAAGATAACACAGGTTAGATTTCATGTAAAACTACTTGGTACTTCCTCGACCAAAAACATTAGCAATCAGTCAGATTCGTCTGCAAAATTATAGAACCCAATCAGAGTTTTAATCACACTTGATCAATTAATACATAGCAAATTTATTAATTTTAATAAGACAATTATTGAAAGCTAACAAATGACACACGGATACTGACACTAATGTGGCTACTTACAGCAACACTACAACATTTTATAAATAATGTAACAGAGTTAGGGGATATGGTGTAAAAAAATATCTTAAGAAGTTCAAGGTAACAGATTATCAGCATCAATTGCCAGAACTATTACATTTAAGTCATTTAGCAGACGCTCTTATCCAGAGCAACTTACAAATTTCATACATATTCATCCTGGTCCCCCCGTGGGAATTGAACCCTGGTCCCCACGTGGGAATTGAACCCACAACCCTGGCGTTGCAAGCGCCATGCTCTACCAATTGAGCCACACGGGACCTATTAATATTTTCCCCAGGTTAATGCAGATATAAGAAAGACATCTAACAGTGCTTTCTAACCAGAATGTAGGTAGTCTCTGGGTAGTTGTTGAAACACAAACATTGAGAGAGGCTCACTAACAAAACCTTTGTCTGTGGAAACGAGAGATAGACGCTGTGATAATAACTGCCTGAGGGTAAATCTGTCTAAACTGACATGGAGATCCAGTGACCTTGGTCAAAGTTTGTAGCCCATCTTTTATCTGGTTGAAAGAGCCACTTGTCACGATCCAACCCCTATGTCCCAAATTCCCCCCGCGCACCAACGCCACCCCTCTCTGACAAACTGACCGCCACACTAGACCGCAACAGATGCGCCCACCTTTCCTGCTATGAATTATTATGATATCTGTGAGGTCCAGTGTCAGTGGCTGGTAATTAATAATAAATCCACCACAGTGTGACAGCTCCCATCACACCCTGCTGGGGTCACCATGGCAGACCCTGTCTCTGGGCCAATTATGAGAAGGTGAAGATTTATTCCAACAATATGGCAAGGTAGGAAGGGAGGGCTCATTTTTTTGCTGGTGGTGTGTCCAGTCGGCATATCACAGTGTCACATGTCTGAGAACAAGGCAGATGTTTTTTTTTTGACACACTACAGTCCTTTGGTTGAGACGCAGGAATAACCAGAGCAGGTGTGGGACAGAAGGACGCAACAGTCAAGTGATGGGCTCACAGTGCTGCACACCTGTCTGCTGCCTCTTATTCTCTCACAAAACACTTCTTACACAAACGTTTAAGATACATTTTAATTTAATTCTTAAGAAAACAAATGAGAAGTTCACAAGATAGTTTGTAAGTGCAATTCCTCAACAATATCTTAATATTTCATGATTTTCTTAGGAACTTCTCAAAGATCTTCTTACAAGTATTCTTAAGATGTTTGTTGCTAGGCAACCACTTTAGCTAGCTATCTTGTTAGCAATGGCAATTATGCTAGCATATTTCTTACTGAGATTACTGTTCTAAAACATGTTCTTGGGTTTAAAATAATCAATACTGAAACTTTCAGATTAAGTTTGTGAGTGAATTTAACATGTTTAATTGCTTTCATGAGCTGTTTTCTCTCACTGCCCAGAGTTTAAGACACGTGTTTAGCTATCTCGGAATTAACAACATTTCCATCAACTTTATTTTGAAAAACCTAATTTCTTCTTAACTTTTGTTTAATAATAAATTGCGGCAGAAAATGTTTAATAACTTTTTTGAGGAATAGCAACTTTGTCTATAGTTAAGGACAAAATGGCAGTTAAGAAGACATTTCTTCTTAAGAAGATTTTGTGAATATGCTCCCAGGTCAGTAAGGGACTGGAAATGGCTGCCCATTCTGCTGTCTATTGCGCTGAACTGGCCTATGTTTTTTTTTGGCGTAACACAAAACAACGTACACAAAGCGCTTCACAGTCCACCTTCAGAACCATGCTTTTCCCATGCGGGAAATGTAGGAATGTTTTTTGAGAATTTCATAGATAGAACCTCACTTGCCTGTTTAGAATGTTCTTTGCAGTGAGAGCAGAATTCCACAATCCTTATGTGCTGCTTGTTTCTTCTGAATGCACAAACGGACACGTCGGCCGGGGGCCCTTTAAGTAGCCAGCCACTCCAGAGTAATGACCACAGAGGGCTTTCCCATAGCTCACTCTCCACATTACTCACTGCTGAGGACCCTTGCCAGCGCAACCTGCCACATGTGCACTCTCCTCACAATATTAATTCCAGTGAACTAGGTCAATTAGTGTTTGCTTGTCGTTTGCGCCCGTGTGTGTTAAACATCAGACTATGGCACAGGTCAAGGGTTACATAAGTATTGCACACCATATCACCAGATTTTGCAAGGTACAGGTGTTGTTTTATAACATATATGTATTACATAGATAAGATGTTGTCTTGTGTTTCTAATATGTGTAGGCAGCTGTGCATCATGCTTTAACTACATCATCCATCTAGAGTCTCTGTTGCGGGTTGTAACCACTGCATGTTATAACTGGCCTCACACATTGTCCTACATAGCGATGGCTCATAACATTGTTACACCACTTGGACCCAAGCTTGTCCATTTTAGAGGTTCTGCAAGCATTTTTTCCTACCGAGCCTTCCACTAAAAATCTTTGACTATTTTCTTCTTTGGCGTCATTATTTTAACATCCGCTTGGCCATATGTAGTTCATGGCCCGTTTTTCATCAGTCTCTTAAACTGCCAGGTTGCAGGTCTATCAGATGGGGGGTGGTTGGGGGAGGTTTTGGGGGCTGTGAGGCTGGGATTAATGCAGAACTGTCAGAGGGCCCTGGATGATGAAGTAGTCACACACCTGGGAGATGGAGAGGAAAAGAGAGAGCATACCGCTCCTCAACGAATCTGTCCCAAGCAGAACTTTTCATTATACCGTCGTCTTCTGATAGAGAATGGTTGCCATATACAGTACACCCTTAGAACAAAGGGTTCCAAAAAGGTTCCTCGGCTGTCCCCATAGGATAACCCTTTTTTGGTTCCATGTAGAACTCTTTTGGGTTCCATGTAGAACCCTTTGTGTAAATGGTTCTACATGGAACTCAAAATGGTTCTACCTGGAAACCAAAAGGGTTCTTCAAAGGGTTCTTCTATGGCAAGGATCATCAACTAGATTCAGCTGCAGGACCATTTTTTTTCTTGAGCAGATGGTCTGGGTGCCGGAACATAATTGCAAATAACTGAAAATTGACCACAAGAAGCCCCCCAAAAATTTAATATTTTAGACTAAACATGATCATTTCAAATCTTGCTTCCATTTGTAGACAATCATGTGTCTCTCTATTATGTGTGAGAACACTTGGGAATGGATTTCCAAAATTAACACAGCTTGAAGCTGATTTCCTGTTTTTTTTACAGTCTTTTATGTCCAACAATAAACATTTAAAAAAAATATCATAATAAAAAGAAATCTCAGATTTGTATTAAAACCAACTGTGTGCCAAATTCAGCCCGCGAGACGCCAGTTGGGGAACCCTGTCCTACGGGGAGAGCCGAAGAACCCCTTTAGGTTCTAGATAGCACTGTATCCATTGAAATAATCTTGATCAACTGTGGAGGGGTATAGGGTTACCATACAATGCATTCGGAAAGTATTCAGACCCCTTGACTTTCTCCACATTTTGTTATGTTGCAGCCCTATTCTAAAATGTATTACATTGTTTCCCCCCCTCATCAATCTGCACACAATGCCAAATAATGTCAAATAAAAAACAGGTTTTTAGATTTTTTAGCAAATGTACAAAAAACAACAACTGAAATATCACATTTACATAAGTATACAGACGCATTACTCAGTACTTTGTTGGAGCACCTTTTGCAGTGATTACAGCCTAGTCTTCTTGGGTGTAACGCTACAAGCTTGGGACATCTGTGTTTGGGGAGTTTCTCCTATTCTTCTCCTCAGACCCTCTCAAGCTCTGTCAGGTTGGATGGGGAGCGACACTGCACAGATATTTTCAGGTCTCTCCAGAGATGTTCCATTGGGTTACAGAAGATAGCCCTATTTGGTTAAAGACCAAGTCCATATTATGGCAAGAACAGCTCAAATAAGCAAAGCGAAACGACAGTCCATCATTACTTTAAGACATGAAGGTCAATCAATCCGGAAAATTTGAAGAACTTTTAAAGTTTCCTCAAGTGCAGTCGCATAAACCATCAAGCACTATGATGAAACTGGCTCTCATGAGGACCACCACAGGAAAGGAAGACTCAGAGTTACCCCTGCTGCAGAGGATAAGTTCATTAGAGTTACCGTACTCAGAAATTGCAGTCCAAATAAATGCTTCACAGAGTTCAAGTAACAGACACATCTCAACATCAACTGTTCAGAGGAGACTGCGTGAATCAGGCCTTCATGGTCAAATTGCTGCAAATAAACAATGCTTAATAAGGACACCAATAAGAAGAAGAGACTTGCTTGGACCAAGAAACACAAGCAATCAATCAATCAAATGTATTTTTAAAGCCCTTTTTACGTCAGCCGATGTCACATACAGAAACCCAGCCTAAAACCCCAAACAGCAAGCAATGCAGATGTAGAAGCACATGGCTAGAAAAAACTCCCTAGAAAGGCCTGGAACCTAGGAAGAAACTTATAGAGGAACCAGGCTCTGAGGGGTGACCAGTCCTCTTCTGACCTGCTGGTGGCAATGGACATTAGACCGGTGGAAATCTGTCCATTGGTCTGATGAGTCTAAATTTGAGACCGTGTCTTTGTGAGATGCAGAGTAGGTGAACGGATGATCTTTGGATGTGTAGTTCCCACCGTGAAGGATGGAGGAGGAGTTGTGATGGTGTGGGGGTGCTTTGATGGTGACACTGTCTGTGATTTATTTAGAATCCAAGGCATGCTTAATCAGCATGGGTACCACAGCATTCTGCAGCGATACGCCATAGCATCTGGTTTGCGCTTAGTGGGACTATCATTTGTTTTTCAACAGGACCATGAACCAACACACCTCCAGGCTGTGTAAGGGCTATTTGACCAATAAGGAGAGTGATGAGCTGCTGCATCAGATGACCTGGCCTCCACAAACACCCCAACTCAATTGAGATGGTTTGGGATGAGTTGGACCGCATAGTGAAGGAAAAACAGCCAACAAGTGATCAGCATATGTGGGAACACCTTCAAGACTGTTGGAAAAGCCTTCCAGGTGAAGCTGTTTGAGAGAATGCCAAGAGTGTGTAAAGCTGTCATCAAGGTAAAGTGTGGCTACTTTGAAGAATCTAAAATGTAAAATATATTTTGATTTGTTTAACAATGTTTTGGTTACTACATGTTTCCATATGTGTTATTTAATAGTTTTGAAGTCTTCACTATTATTCAACAATGTAGAAAATAGTAACTATAAAGAAAAACCCTTGAATGAGTAGCCTTGAATGAGTAGTCAAACGTTTGACTGGTACTGTATGTCGACGCTGAAGAATATATGTGTTGTTAAAAGAGGTGAAGTGACCCTTTATTAAGCAAGGATCATGTTACAATTAATGAATTATATAAAGGAATTTCAATTGATCAAATTAAATCAAATTGTATTTGTCACATGCCCCGAATACAACAGGTGTGGACTGTATTGTGAAATGCTTACTTACAAGCCCTTTCCCAACAAGGCAGAGTTAAAATGTGAAAATTGGAAATAGTAGCACAATAGATAACAATAACAAAGCTATTTACAGGGAGTACCGGTATTGAGTCAATGTGCAGGGGTAAGAGGTAATACCATGGCTATATACAGGGAGTACGGGTATTGAGTCAATGTGCAGGGGTTAGAGGTAATACCATGGCTATATACAGGGAGTACCGGTATTGAGTCAATGTGCAGGGGTAAGAGGTAATACCTTGGCTATATACAGGGAGTACCGGTATTGAGTCAATGTGCAGGGGTAAGAGGTAATACCATGGCTATATACAAGGAGTACCGGTACTGAGTTAATGTGCAGAGGTAAGAGGTAATACCTTGGCTATATACAGGGAGTACTGGTATTGAGTCAATTTTCAGGGGTAAGAGGTAATACCATTGCTATATACAGGGAGTACCGTTACTGAGTCAATGTGCAGGGATACAAAGAAATATAATGGCTATATACAGGGAGTACCGGTATTGAGTCAATGTGCAGGGGTAAGAGGTAATACCATGGCTATATACAAGGAGTACCGGTACTGAGTCAATGTGCAGGGGTAAGAGGTAACACCATGGCTATATACAGGGAGTACCGTTACTGAGTCAATACAAGGTAATGTGACTAATTTTACAAGTTGACTCTGTTCCAGAGGACATCTACCTCTGAAGTACAGCAGTAATGGACAGTTTGTCACATCTGCTTCTGCCACGCAACCTAGTGCTCATCCGCTGTCTCCTTGACCTGCCGCCACTCCCCCAGTGCTCTCTCCCTCTCTCTGTGTGTGTGTGTGTGTGTGTGTGTGTGATTGTGTGGGCGGAGACAGGTGTGCTGGAGTCAGAGCAGATCCCCACCAGCTGCAACCTGTTCCGTAATCTAGACCTCTACAAATACTCAGTCTTGCCACTTCCACACTGCCAGATCGTAATCTCTGCCCAGTCAGTCCATGTGTCTAGCCATTTGTTCCTGTTGTGCCTGTTTTCCCTTGCCCGATGCTGTTCTCCTCTCCGCTGCAGTTCTGCCCGCTCTGACTCTGGTCCCTGTCTCCAGTCCGACTTCTCGTCAGTCCTGCTATTCTATCCTGGATTCCCCACTCTACGCCATCTTGGATTCCCCTCCGGACCTGCTTACCATGTCCCAACATCTCGCGCTCCAGCCTCTGGGTTTCATGCTTCCTCTGTGTCCTTCCTGGGTTACATAATTGCACAAGAACAGTTACGGATGTACCATGCCAAGGACAGGGCAGTCACAGAGTGGCCTGTGCCCTCGAATCTGAAGCAGTTACAGCGTTTCCTGGGGTTAGCCAATTTTTTACAGACGTTTCATCTGTAACTACAGCCATTTGGCAGCCCCTCTCATCACTCTCACCTCCACCTCAACACTCTGTTCCACTGGACCCCTGAGGCAGAGGCAGCGTTCCGGGAAGTCAAGTGCCGCTTCACTTCCGCTCCGATCCTCACCCAGTCAGATCCAGAACTCCAGTTCTTCGTCGAGGTGGACGCTTCCGACACCGGGGTAGGTGCAGTTTTGTCTCAATGTTCCCCCTCTGATCAGAAGCTCCACCCATGTGCCTTCTTGTCCCGCAAGCTCTCACCTGCAGATTTTTTTTTTTCGACATTGGTAACCGGGAACTTCTGGCTGTGAAGCTGGCTCTTGAGGAGTGGCGTCACTGGTTGGAGGGCTCGGTTCTCCCCTTCATTGTGTGGACGGACCACAAAAACCTGTCCTACATCCAGACCCCCAAACGTCTGAACTCCTGGCAAGCCAGGTGGGCCTTGTTCTTCGGTATTTTCAACTTCACACTCGCTTATCACCCCGGATCTAAGAATACCAAGCCTGACGCCTTCTCCTGTCAGTTCACCGCCGACAACACAGGTACCGAGCCAGAGACCATTATGCCATCCACCTGCATTGTTGCCGCTGTCTCCTGGGAGATCGAGTCCGGTACTCACCAGGCTCCACAGAACCAGCCTGACCCAGGTAACGATCCTAGAAAGGCTCTATTTGTTCCAGATTCCGTTCGCTCTGAAGTTCTTCAGTGGGCCCATCCTACTCACCTCACCTGTCACCCTGGCATGAACCGCACTGTCACATTCCTACGTCAGTCTTTTGGTGGCCCACCATGGAGAGAGACATCCGGGAGTTCGTCTCAGCCTGCTCGGTCTGTGCCCGGAACAAAACCTCCACCATACCCACTTCCGGTCTGCTTCACCCTCTTCCCATACCCAGTTGCCCCGGTCACACATAGCTCTGTACTTTGTCACTGGCCTACCCCCATCTAATGGTAACTCAGTCATCCTCACCATCATCAACAGATTTTCCAAAGCGGCTCACTTCATTCCCCTCTCCAAGCTTGCATCCTCCAGGGAGACTGCGGACCTGCTGGTATCCCATGTGTTTCGGCTGCATGGCATTCCCACTGACATCGTTTCAGACAGGGGACCCCAGTTTACATCCCAGGTATGGAGATCCTTCTGTTCAGCACTTGGTATTAATGTTAGTCTTTCCTCTGGATATCACCCCCAGACCAACGGCCAGACCGAACGGGCCAATCAGGAGAGGGAGACTGCCCTACGCTGTGTGACTTCTGTTGACCCTTCCTCCTGGAATGCTCAGCTACCCTGGGTGGAATATGCCCACAACACCCTCAGCAATGCCTCGTGAGATATGTCACCCTTCGAGTGTGCTCTGGGTTACCAACCCCCTTTGTTCCCTGCCCAAGAGGTCGAGGTAGCGGTGCCCTCAGTCCATGACCACATGCGCCGTTGTCATCACACCTGGAGGAGGGCCCGGGCTGCCCTTCACCGTGCATCCGTCAGGACCCAATCCCAAGCTACCCTTTGCCGTGCCTCAGCTCTAGTCCACAGTCCAGGCCAAAAGGTGTGGCTCTCGTCGAAGGACTTGCCTTTGAAAGTGGCTTCCTGGAAACTTGCTCCCCAATTCATAGGCCTCTATGAGATTGATCATGTCATTAACCCCTCTGCTGTGCACCTGAAACTCCCAGACTCTCTTAACTTCTCTGGGATATGTGGGACGGTAGCGTCCCACTGCCAAAAGCCAGAAAAAATGTAGCACGCCAAATTCAAATATATTACTATAAAAATCAATCTTTCATGAAATCACACATGAAAGACACCAAATTAAAGCTACACATGTTGTGAATCCAGCCAACATGCCTGATTTCAAAAAGGATTTACGGCGAAAGCACACCAAACGATTATGTTAGCTCAGTACATAGCCACAGAAAAACACAGCCATTTTCCCAGCAAAAGATAGTAGTCACAAAAAGCAGAAATAGAGATAAAATTAATCACTAACCTTTGATGATCTTCATCAGATGACACTCATAGGACATCATGTTACACAATACATTTATGTTTTGTTCGATAATGTGCATATTTATATCCACAAATCTCGGTTTACATTGGCGCCATGTTCAGAAATGCCTCCAAAATATCCAAAATAGCAGAGAGCCACGTAAAATAACAGAAATGCTCATCATAAACTTTGATGAAAGATACATGTTTTACATATAATTAAAGATACACTTGTTCTTAAGATCCACCCAATCTTCTATGTGTTCCTGACTAAACCTGTCTGCTCCAGTCCCCTGTCTCCTCCTGCAGCAGCTCCTCCACCCCCTCGGCCGTCAGGGTCGCGGCTGGAAGTACCTGGTGGACTGGGAGGGATACGGGCCTGAGGAGCGCTGCTGGGTGCCCCCCCGTCACATTCTGGACCCCTCCCTCTTACGGGATTTCTATGCCTCACACCCAGATAAGCCTGAGGGGGGGGGGGGGACTGTCACATCTGCTCCTGCCACACCCTCTAGTGCTCATCCTGTGTCTCCTTGACCTGCCACCACTCCCGCAGTGCTCTCTCCCTCTCCCTCTCCCTCTCCCTCTCCCTCTCCCTCTCCCTCTCTCTCTCTCTCTCTCTCTCTCTCTCTCTCTCTCTCTCTCTCTCTCTCTCTCTCTCTCTCTCTCTCTCTCTCTCTCCCTCTCTCTCTCTCTCCCTCTCCCTCTCCCTCTCCCTC
Source organism: Salvelinus fontinalis (assembly GCF_029448725.1). Lineage (NCBI taxonomy): Eukaryota > Metazoa > Chordata > Actinopteri > Salmoniformes > Salmonidae > Salvelinus > Salvelinus fontinalis. The sequence goes on along the minus strand of NC_074668.1, from coordinate 742,580 downwards.
TCCCTCTCTCTGTGTGTGTGTGTGTGTGTGTGTGTGTGTGTGTGTGATTGTGTGGGCGGAGACAGGTGTGCTGGAGTCAGAGCAGATCCCCACCAGCTGCAACCACTCAATCTTCCCCCTGTGTTTCAATAAATACCTTGGTTACCTCATCCCAGTCTCCTTGTCTGAGTCTGCTCTTGGGTTCACCTGTTCCACTCCGTGTGACATAGTTTGACTGCTCATCAATTTGTTAAAGCATCATGGTCAATTTTAGAAAGGCATTTTCCAATTAACCTGACCTGTGACTTGGACTAGGCCTATGACTTGGAGTAGGAGTGACTGGATATTTGACACTTCGAGCAATTACCACGGACGGTATGACACATGTCACTCTGACTGGAAGTACAATGCCTTTGTGTGTGTGTGTGTGTGTGTGTGTGTGTGTGTGTGTGTGTGTGTGTGTGTGTGTGTGTGTGTGTGTGTGTGTGTGTGTGTGTGTGTGTGTGTGTGTGTGTGTGTGTGTGTGTGTGTGTGTGTGTGTGTGCGTGTGTGTGTGCGTGCGTGCATATCACATCTCTTGATGTTGTGTTGGTGTTACCGTGTGTGTTTATTTGTGTGTGCATTTTCTCACACCTTTGCTGGAGATTATCTGGGCTTTTGCTACGCAGAGAGTCATTATCTGAGGGCATCTCCAGGGGCCAAACAGCGTAATTAACATGGGCATGTTCACCCTGACGGTTAGGCCAGACTGTCTGACTGTGGCCACCCATACACCCATACAGCCAACCCAGACACTAATTAGGGTTTCTGCTGCTGATGTACTACCCCTTTCCCATGCACTCATTTGTTCTTCCCCTTTCCCCAGCCCTCCCCTCTCCTCCCGTCTTCCTATCACAAACTAACAAATGTGCCTGCGCTGTTTCTTAATTAACACACTGACCTTTTTTCCTCTGCTTCATTTCCACACTGCCATAATTAATAAACACAGAGACCGGGGGGGGGGGGGGGGGGGGGGGGGGGGGGGGGGGCGATGACGACGGCGCTCGACTGAGATGCACTGTTGATTAAAAAGACACATACACACAACATGGGCTGGGTCCTGTAGGTGAAACATGGCCCGCACTATGGGATGAGTGGCTCTGTAAACAGGCCATGGTGAACGATGAATTCAAACTGCTCCTGTAGCAGATTGAGCATTCACCGAAAATTGCATTTGCGCTTTTATTTTGTGTGAAGCAAAATGCATAACGAGATAAATATATAATGATTCCCTTATTTAAGTAGGTCATTTGTGTGCATCAAACAAATGTTTTTAGGAAAATAAATACGAAGACACTAAACAGGGTTTCAAACATGTCACAACAGGTCTGATGGAAATAGCAAATTTGTTAACTTTTCAAATCTCGACAAAACTAAATATGCTAGACAAGGTGGGATCTTTTTGTGTCTGTAAAAATAAATTATGTGCAAATATTGATATAATAATCCTCATATCAAAATATCAAAGTCAAACTGGAGTCATGTGATGATAAGGTGTGTGGTCCTCCTACGATGACTCACGAAAGCATGTAGTTCATTAGGCTAAAGATGAAAGAAGTTATGATGAGCTTCACAGGGTGGTGAAAGTGTACGGTGATGAGCTTCACAGGGTGGTGAAAGTGTACGGTGATGAGCTTCACAGGGTGGTGAAAGTGTACGGTGATGAGCTTCACAGGGTGGTGAAAGTGTACGGTGACGAGCTTCACAGGGTGGTGAAAGTGTACGGTGATGAGCTTCACAGGGTGGTGAAAGTGTACGGTGATGAGCTTCACAGGGTGGTGAAAGTGTACGGTGATGAGCTTCACAGGGTGGTGAAAGTGTACGGTGATGAGCTTCACAGGGTGGTGAAAGTGTACGGTGATGAGCTTCACAGGGTGGTGAAAGTGTACAGTGATGAGCTTCACAGGGTGGTGAAAGTGTACGGTGATGAGCTTCACAGGGTGGTGAAAGTGTACGGTGATGAGCTTCACAGGGTGGTGAAAGTGTACGGTGATGAGCTTCACAGGGTGGTGAAAGTGTACGGTGATGAGCTTCACAGGGTGGTGAAAGTGTACGGTGATGAGCTTCACAGGGTGGTGAAAGTGTACGGTGATGAGCTTGATGCCCGTTTCCTATAGATGTCCAGGGTCTTTTTCTGGTGACATGTATTTTTTATTCTGTACATGGGAATTCAATCGCAACTTATTTTTTACGTGCCCTACATGTTGGGCCAATAACCGAAAGGTTGCTGGATCGAATCATCAAGCTGACAAGTTAAAAATCTGTCTTTCTGCCCCTGAGCAAGGCAGTTAACCCACTGTTCCCCGGGTGCCGAAGACATGGATGTCAATTATGGCAGCCCCTCTCTGATTCAGAGGGGTTGGGTTAAATGAGGAAGACACATTTCAGTTGAAGGCAATCAGTTGTACAACAGACTAGGTATCCCCTTTCTCTTTCATCACGCACAGCCTTTTGTCCACAGCAACTCAGTTTTATGGAAACACATCTCTGGTGGGAAAATGCACATATTTTGTTTATGCAAATAATCACATGAAAATCTCTGGCCAATTGGATGGAAACTTGGTTACTGACACAAAATGAATATAAGTGTATAAATATTCCGTAAAACTGTTAAGTGTTGTACCATAACGTAGAACTAGTTGGACCACTTAAATGCTCGTATGCCTTTATAGCTGTTTTTAAACCTTACCCTAAAGCTAACCATTACCTTAACCACTCCCTACCATGCTTGAACTCAACCTTAAGCTAACCACTAAGCTTAACCACTGCTTAGCATGGCTAAACTCAACCTAACTCTGACCACTGCTTAGCATGGCTAAACTCAACCTAACTCTGACCACTGCTTAGCATGGCTAAACTCAACCTAACTCTGACCACTGCTTAGCATGGCTAAACTCAACCTAACTCTGACCACTGCCTAACATGGCTAAACTCAACCTAACTCTGACCACTGCTTAACATGGCTAAACTCAACCTAACTCTGACCACTGCTTAGCATGGCTAAACTCAACCTAACTCTGACCACTGCTTAGCATGGCTAAACTCAACCTAACTCTGACCACTGCTTAGCATGGCTAAACTCCATCTGAGTGTTTGTTGTTGTGTGATTGATTGCTGTTAAGAAATAAATCATAGTAAGAATAAGACTGACATGCCTCTAAATGCCTCTTCTTCTTCCAAAATATATAAATGGACAGCACACCACGCATTGTAAATTCAACAGTATATGGAAGCATGTTCCTGTCATAATTTATTCTGAAATTTAACAGTATATGGAAGCATATTGGGGCTCCCAAGTGGCGCAGCGGTCTAAGGCACTGTATCTTTGTGTCACCACAGACCCTGGTTCGATTCCAGGCTGTATCACAACCGGCCGTGATTGGGAGTTCCATAGGGCGGTGCACAATTGGCCCAGCATCGTCCAGTTTTGGCCGGAGTAGGTCGTCATTGAAAATAAGAATGAGTTCTTATCTGACTTGCCTATTTAAATAAATAGCAATTATTCTTCCATAATTAAATTTTAAATTCAACGGTACATGGAAGCATATTTCTGACTTACTTAAATCTTATATACAGCGGTATAGAGAAGCATTTTCCTGACATAATGAAATATGAAATTCAAATATGAAAATGATTAATCAATATTTTATTTACAATTTATTTTTCAAAGTTTGTATGCATTGTTTGTGACAAATTGAACATTTCAATTCAAAAACTGTATATGGCATTATCATTTTCATGATATGGCAGGAATACGCTTCTAAATTGATGTTTTTGCCTGTGGAATGTTCTCCTGAGACGTGTCTCAGCCTTAATTTAGTCTGGCCTGATGTCTGCTGGCTGTCTGTGTGTCTCGCTTGGCGGGACAGGAACCCTGTCACAACATCTGTTGTCAGGAATCTTTAATAAATGAGCAGTACGCTCTAATAACTGACATGTCGTTGCTAATGCCCTTGACACAAGACAAGTAATCTTAATAAATAATAGATACCTCTGCTTTAGTCACCAATCGCAATAGGACTAGCCTGTGTATAGGAGTGGATGAGAGAGAGACAGAGCGAGAGACAGAGCGAGAGAGAGAGAGAGCGAGAGAGAGAGAGAAAGAGAGAGAGCGAGAGAGAGAGAGAGAGAGCGAGCGAGAGAGAGAGAGAGAGAGAGAGAGAGAGAGAGAGAGAGAGAGAGAGAGAGAGAGAGAGAGCGGGGCTGTGTCTTTAATAGCACCCTATTCTCTATACTACTTTTATACTCCACAATAAAGGGAAAAGGTGCCATGTTCTTTCATTAAAACTCTTCACAGCCAGCGTCGTCATTTGTTACTCACACTTCAGGAGCACTTCTGCTGGAACCTGCAATACAGTTGGCAAACTTCTGTGGTTTCTGCTGGAACCTGCATTACAGTTGGCAAACCTCTGTGATTTCTGCTGGAACCTGCATTACAGTTGGCAAACCTCTGTGGTTTCTGTGGGAACCCCTATTAAAGCCCACATGATCGAACATAGCTCTCACCAATGGCTTTACCTGTCACACCCTGCTGGATGCCACTTCCTGGCATCGCTCCTCACACACGCACACACACACACACACACACACACACACACACACACACACACACACACACACACACACACACACACACACACACACACACACACACACACACACACACACACACACACACACACACACTACCTCAGGCTAGTAACTGCCCATTTGCAACACATACAATAGCAGCTTAACCAATCTAGCAGTTTAACCTATATTCTGCATATGAGACACACACACACACACACACACACACACACACACACACACACACACACACACACACACACACACACACACACACACACACACACACACACACACACACACACACACACACACACACACACACACACACTACCTCAGGCTAGTAACTGCCCATTTGCAACACATACAATAGCAGCTTAACCAATCTAGCAGTTTAACCTATATTCTGCATATGAGACACTTGTATGTACTGGTGCTAATATCTGTTTCTTATTTAAATATCACTGGTATACTGTATGGCAATGCGGACTACTCATTGAAAAGATAAGACAAATCATCTTTTCATTTTCATTTGCTACCCCCAAAAATTGATTAGGACAACAAAACATAGCACAGCACAGCATAAATTATGTCATTTCTGAGAAACATTCCAAAAGTAAAACTGAATAAATGAGACATAGTGCGGGCTTCTTGAGACTGTGGGCTTTACAATAACATAGCACCAGGAAAAGGGGGCTTTCTAATAACACAGCACCAGGAAAAGGGGGGCTTTCCTGTAAAATAGCACCAGGAAAGGGGGGCATTCCAGTAAAATAGCACCAGGAAAAGGGGGCTTTCCAGTAAAATAGCACCAGGAAAAGGGGGGCTTTCCAGTAAAATAGCACCAGGAAAAGGGGGCTTTGCAGTAAAATAGCACCTGGAAAAGGGGGGCTTTCCAGTAACATAGCACCAGGAAAGGGGGGCTTTCCAGAAAAATAGCACCAGGAAAAGGGGGGCTTTCTAGTAAAATAGCACCAGGAAAATGGGGGCTTTCTAGTAACATAGCACCAGGAAAAGGGGGCTTTGCAGTAAAATAGCACCAGGAAAAGGGGGGCTTTCTAGTAAACATAGCACTCAGAAAAGGGGTCTTTGCAGTAAAATAGCACCAGGAAAAGGGGGCTTTACAGTAAAATAGCACCAGGAAAAGTGGGCTTTCCAGTACAATAGCACCAGGAAAAGGGGTCTTTCCAGTAAAATAGCACCAGGAAAAGGGGGCTTTCCAGTAACATAGCACCAGGAAAAGGGGGCTTTCCAGTAACATAGCACCAGGAAAAGTGGGCTTTCCAGTAACATAGCACCAGGAAAAGTGGGCTTTCCAGTAACATAACACCAGGAAATGGGGTCTTTACAGTAACATAGCACCAGGAAATGGAGAAGTGCATCTGTATGAGGGCTGAGTGCAACGAGAGGGACAAATGTGTAAACACGTCGTCTGAAATAACACCCTATTCCCTAGATAGTGCACTACTTTTGACCAGGTCTCTCCCATAGTACTCTGGTCAAAAAAGGGCACTATATTGCAAAGGGCTGGCACTGCTAAGCAGGAAAGAAACAATGGCTGGCACGGCTAAGCAGGAAAGGAACAAGTGCTGGCACGGCTAAGCAGGAAAGGAACAAGGGCTGGCACGGCTAAGCAGGAAAGTAACAAGGGCTGGCACGGCTAAGCAGGAAAGGACAAGGGTTGGCACGGCTAAGCAGGAAAGGAACAAGGGCTGGCACGGCTAAGCAGGAAAGGACAAGGGTTGGCACGGCTAAGCAGGAAAGGAACAAGGGCTGGCACGGCTAAGCAGGAAAGGAACAAGGGCTGGCACGGCTAAGCAGGAAAGGACAAGGGCTGGCACGGCTAAGCAGGAAAGGACAAGGGCTGGCACTGCTAAGCAGGAAAGAAACAATGGCTGGTACGACTAAGCAGGAAAGGACAAGGGCTGGCACGGCTTAGCAGGAAAGGACAAGGGATGGCACGGCTAAGCAGGAAAGGAACAAGGGCTGGCACGGCTAAGCAGGAAAGACACAATGGCTGGCACGGCTAAGCAGGAAAGGACAAGGGCTGGCACGGCTAAGCAGGAAAGGACAAGGGCTGGCACGGCTAAGCAGGAAAGGAACAAGGGTTGGCACGGCTAAGCAGGAAAGGAACAAGGGCTGGCACTGCTAAGCAGGAAAGAAACAATGGCTGGCACGGCTAAGCAGGAAAGGAACAAGGGCTGGCACGGCTAAGCAGGAAAGGAACAAGGGCTGGCACGGCTAAGCAGGAAAGTAACAAGGGCTGGCACGGCTAAGCAGGAAAGGACAAGGGCTGGCACGGCTAAGCAGGAAAGGACAAGGGCTGGCACGGCTAAGCAGGAAAGGACAAGGGTTGGCACGGCTAAGCAGGAAAGGAACAAGGGCTGGCACGGCTAAGCAGGAAAGGACAAGGGCTGGCACGGCTAAGCAGGAAAGGACAAGGGCTGCACGGCTAAGCAGGAAAGGACAAGGGTTGGCACGGCTAAGCAGGAAAGGAACAAGGGCTGGCACGGCTAAGCAGGAAAGGACAAGGGTTGGCACGGCTAAGCAGGAAAGGAACAAGGGCTGGCACGGCTAAGCAGGAAAGGAACAAGGGCTGGCACGGCTAAGCAGGAAAGGACAAGGGCTGGCACGGCTAAGCAGGAAAGGACAAGGGCTGGCACGGCTAAGCAGGAAAGGACAAGGGCTGGCACTGCTAAGCAGGAAAGAAACAATGGCTGGCACGACTAAGCAGGAAAGGACAAGGGCTGGCACGGCTAAGCAGGAAAGGACAAGGGATGGCACGGCTAAGCAGGAAAGGAACAAGGGCTGGCACGGCTAAGCAGGAAAGACACAATGGCTGGCACGGCTAAGCAGGAAAGGACAAGGGCTGGCACGGCTAAGCAGGAAAGGACAAGGGCTGGCACGGCTAAGCAGGAAAGGAACAAGGGTTGGCACGGCTAAGCAGGAAAGGAACAAGGGCTGGCACGGCTTAGCAGGAAAGGACAAGGGCTGGCACGGCTAAGCAGGAAAGGACAAGGGTTGGCACGGCTAAGCAGGAAAGGAACAAGGGCTGGCACGGCTAAGCAGGAAAGGAACAAGGGCTGGCACGGCTTAGCAGGAAAGGAACAAGGGATGGCACGGCTAAGCAGGAAAGGACAAGGGTTGACACGGCTAAGCAGGAAAGGAACAAGGGCTGGCACGGCTAAGCAGGAAAGGAACAAGGGCTGGCACGGCTAAGCAGGAAAGGAACAAGGGCTGGCACAGCTAAGCAGGAAAGGAACAAGGGCTGGCACGGCTAAGCAGGAAAGGACAAGGGCTGGCACGGCTAAGCAGGAAAGGACAAGGGCTGGCACGGCTAAGCAGGAAAGGAACAAGGGCTGGCACGGCTAAGCAGGAAAGGAACAAGGGCTGGCACGGCTAAGCAGGAAAGGAACAAGGGCTGGCACGGCTAAGCAGGAAAGGAACAAGGGCTGGCACGGCTAAGCAGGAAAGGAACAAGGGCTGGCACGGCTAAGCAGGAAAGGACAAGGGCTGGCACGGCTAAGCAGGAAAGGACAAGGGCTGGCACGGCTAAGCAGGAAAAGAACAAGGGCTGGCACGGCTAAGCAGGAAAGGAACAAGGGCTGGCACGGCTAAGCAGGAAAGGAACAAGGGCTGGCATGGCTAAGCAGGAAAGGAACAAGGGCTGGCACGGCTAAGCAGGAAAGAAACAATGGCTGGCACGGCTAAGCAGGAAAGGACAAGGGCTGGCACGGCTAAGCAGGAAAGGACAAGGGCTGGCACGGCTAAGCAGGAAAGGAACAAGGGTTGGCACGGCTAAGCAGGAAAGGAACAAGGGCTGGCACGGCTTAGCAGGAAAGGACAAGGGCTGGCACGGCTAAGCAGGAAAGGACAAGGGTTGGCACGGCTAAGCAGGAAAGGAACAAGGGCTGGCACGGCTAAGCAGGAAAGGAACAAGGGCTGGCACGGCTTAGCAGGAAAGGAACAAGGGATGGCACGGCTAAGCAGGAAAGGACAAGGGCTGGCACGGCTAAGCAGGAAAGGAACAAGGGCTGGCACAGCTAAGCAGGAAAGGAACAAGGGCTGGCACGGCTAAGCAGGAAAGGACAAGGGCTGGCACGGCTAAGCAGGAAAGGACAAGGGCTGGCACGGCTAAGCAGGAAAGGAACAAGGGCTGGCACGGCTAAGCAGGAAAGGAACAAGGGCTGGCACGGCTAAGCAGGAAAGGAACAAGGGCTGGCACGGCTAAGCAGGAAAGGAACAAGGGCTGGCACAGCTAAGCAGGAAAGGAACAAGGGCTGGCACGGCTAAGCAGGAAAGGACAAGGGCTGGCACGGCTAAGCAGGAAAGGACAAGGGCTGGCACGGCTAAGCAGGAAAAGAACAAGGGCTGGCACGGCTAAGCAGGAAAGGAACAAGGGCTGGCACGGCTAAGCAGGAAAGGAACAAGGGCTGGCATGGCTAAGCAGGAAAGGAACAAGGGCTGGCACGGCTAAGCAGGAAAGGAACAAGGGATGGCACGGCTAAGCAGGAAAGGAACAAGGGATGGCACGGCTAAACAGGAAAGGAACAAGGGCTGGCACGGCTAAGCAGGAAAGGAACAAGGGCTGGCACAGCTAAGCAGGAAAGGAAAAAGGGATGGCACGGCTAAGCAGGGAAGGAACAAGGGCTGGCAAAGCTAAGCAGGAATGGAACAAGCCTCTAATAGTGGTGTGAGAAGAGCCTTTTTCTTGATGTGTAAAGCTGAGAGTTTAAGCTGTCAGCTATCACTGTTAACCCAGGTAGACGGCGAAACCTCCAATTTCCAGGGCCACTCTCTCTTCGTGTCTCTCCTTCAACGCCTGGGTGGAAGTGGGAGTGAGGCAGTAGACTTATCAGTTTCCATCCCATGCCTGTCCAGTACTGGAGGACTATATTCATTCACTCATAAATCACTGTGTGTGCCATGTTGACTCTGCCATCTTTACACAAAGTGAACAGACATTATACCTAATCTCCTCTATTGCTTGTAGCTGTAGGAAAACGTAGATTAGAGTTAATAAAAGGTACTGTTACGTTAGCCTATCCACCGCAATCATTTTGGATGATGTGCTAATTTTGAACAATTATACTATATTACGGTAGATTACAAGTGTCTGCTGTGATCACTTGTTCCAATGGATTACCTTTTTAGTTAAGCCTGCCTCATCAAGCTCAGTAGATTGTGGCCTGTTTGCTCCTTCTCTCTGTCTGTCTGTCTGTCTGTCTGTCTGTCTGTCCGTCTCTCTCTCTCTCTCTCTCTCTTTCTCTCTTCCTCTCCATCTCTCTGTAAAGCATATACCTTCTACTCATGGTAACCAGTGCTTTAGCTCACCCCAATACAATGTATATTTGAACCAGATTAACCTTGGGAAGTCTCTCAAGACGGCGGAACAAGTCCTGCTTCCCCCACGCCTGCTGCTGACATCAATTTCAAGCCTGGTCCATCCAATGAAATATAAATGGCACCCTCAATTTTGCAAAAAACACCAACCAATTCCGTAGGATGACATCTGTATTTGTGCCGACGATTGCAGTTTACTTTTCATCTTGGGCCAGATGAGGCATTTGACCCTCCCCAACCCCAGCGAGATTAAGTTACTCCTCCAAGGTCCTGGATGGGAGAAAAGGCATCCCTCCCTGTAAAGAGACAGGTACCCCTTATCATACCCAGTAAGATAGAGAAGAAGAGCAGGACGTCTGGCTTTGTGATTGCTCTGTGAGATGCACGGCTGGTGTAAAAACATGATTTAAGCTGCAGGTACAATGGAGAACGTGATGATGAAGACTTGTGCACACTAACATTTCTGGTCATATTTTTTTCTGGAAAGTTTTACTTTCAGCAAGCACAAATTTAAGTTTGGTTCTTGTCTATAACGAAACGGACAATCAAATCTACATTGTATGAATATAATGGTTCAATATTTTTATTAAATCAAATTGCTACAATCTGGGGCGATAAAAGGTCATTTCAACAGTATTCCCTTTTAATCATGTCAACCTTCCAAACAGAACTGTGCCTGCTGTGATCTTTGTGGCATAAGAATACAGGTGATTACCTGAGAATTATACCTGCAGTGACATTATACTGCAGAGACCATTAGATTTTACTTTAATTTAATTTATTATTTATTATTATTATTTTGTGTCAAAGTGGGATTCAAATGTATTAAATGTGTCAACGATCTACACACTAGACTCTGTAATGTCAAAGTGGAGGAAAAAGTATATGATTAAAAACAAATTATGACAACTAAAACAACTACATATCTTGATTAGATATGTATTCAACCACTTGAGGCAATACAGGGGTGGCAGGTAGCCTAGTGGTTAGAGCATTGGGCCGGTAACCAAAAGGTTGCTAAATTGAATCCCTGAGCTGACAAGATAAAAATCTGTCGTTTTGCCCCTGAACAAGGCAGTTAACCCACTGTTCCTAAGCTGTCATTGTAAATAAGAATTTGTTCTTAACTGACTTGCCTAGTTAAATAAAGGTAAATTAAAAAACATGTTAGGATCACCTTTTGCTGCATTAAGCTGTGAGTGTTTTGGGGTAAGTCTCTAAGAGCTTTGCATACCTGGAATGTACAATATTTGCCCATTATTCTTGAAAAAAATCTTAAAAGTCTGTCAAGTTGGTTGTTGATCATTGTGTGACAGCCAGCAACTCCAGTGTATATTTGGCCTTGTCTTTTAGGTTATTGTCCTGCTGAAAGGTGAATTTGTCTCCCAGTGTCTGGTGGAAAGCAAAATTAACTAGGTTTTCCTCTAGGATTTTGCCTGTGCTGAGCTTTATTATGTTCATTTTTATCCTTATCCACAGAAACATGTCAAACGTTTTCTATAATCCATCTTCAGGGTGTTTTTCAAATATCTATTCGATAATATATCAACCGGGATAGTTGGCTTTTCACTAGGACAGGGAGGAACAATGGACGCCTTTCTCTGTTACGCAGAACTCACTCTGAGAGCCCCCACCTATCCACTTACGCAATGTGCCCTTTCACGCTCATTCTTCAAAATAAAAGCCTGAAACTATGTCTAAAGGCTGTTGACACCTTAGGGAAGACATAGAAAAAGAAGTCGGGTTGATATCCCTTTCAATGGGCAATAGGGATGCTTAGGAACAGAGAGGTTTCAAAAACAGGGTCACTTCCTGATTGGATTTTCCCCAGGTTTTAGCCTGAAATATCAGTTCTGTTTAACTCACAGACAAAAAAATTACAGTTTTGGAAACTTCAGAGTATTTTCTATCCTAATCTGACACTTATATGCATATTCTAGTTTCGGGGGCTGGGAAATAGGCAGTTTCAAATGGGTACGTTTTTTTGCCAAAAACGAAAATGTCGCCCCCTAGTCTTAAGAAGTTTTAATGACTCAAACCTAAGTGTATGTAAACTTCCGACTTCAACTATATATGTTTATATATGCTATATACTGTAAGTTGAATAAATTATTATAAGAATTTTGTCGGTTTCACTTTAAGGTTAGGGTTAGACATACCTCTGTCCTTTTGTAGCATGACCAGATAGTAGAAACTGGCAAACACATGCAGGCCCAGAGGGGTCATAGCTACAAAATCTCTCTCCCTTGCTTAATTAACTACAGTAGCTTGCCCTACTAATGAAAATGAAACATAGTGTTTTACCTAGCTAGCCCTTCTAATATATGTAAAAGTTACTGTATTACCTAGCTAACCCTACTAATGTAAATAAAAGCTACTGTATTACCGACGTTAAGGCTAATCTGAAGATGGTGCTGGCTAAAGCTAAAACTGGCGAGTGTAGAGAGTATAGAGATATTGTTATCCACGTCGGCACCAACGATGTTAGGATGAAACAGTCAGAGGTCACCAAGCGCAACATAGCTTCAGCGTGTAAATCAGCTAGAAAGATGTGTCGGCATCGAGTAATTGTCTCTTGCCCCCTCCCAGTTAGGGGGAGTGACGAGCTCTACAGCAGAGTCTCACAACTCAATCGCTGGTTGAAAACTGTTTTCTGCCCCTCCCAAAAGATAGAATTTGTAGATAATTGGCCCTCTTTCTGGGACTCACCCACAAACAGGACCAAGCCTGACCTGCTGAGGAGTGACGGACTCCATCCTAGCTGGAGGGGTGCTCTCATCTTATCTACCAACATAGACAGGGCTCTAAGTCCACAATGAAATAGGGTGCAGGCCAGGCAGCAGGCTGTTAGCCAACCTGCCAGCTTAGTGGAGTCTGCCACTAGCATAGTCAGTGTAGTCAGCTCAGCCATCCCCATTGAGACTCTGTCTGTGCCTCGACCTAGGTTGGGCAAAACTAAACATGGCGGTGTTCGCCTTAGCAATCTCATTAGGATAAAGACCTCCTCCATTCCTGCCATTATTGAAAGAGATCGTGATACCTCACATCTCAAAATAGGGTTACTAAATGTTAGATCCCTCACTTCAAAGGCAGTTATAGTCAATGAACTAATCACTGATCACAATCTTGATGTGATTGGACTGACTGAAACATGGCTTAAGCCTGATGAATTTACTGTGTTAAATGAGGCCTCACCTCCTGGTTACACTAGTGACCATATCCCCCGTGCACCCCGCAAAGGCGGAGGTGTTGCTAACATTTACGATAGCAAATTTCAATTTACAAAAAAGAAAATTACGTTTTCGTCTTTTGAGCTTCTAGTCATGAAATCTATGCAGCCTACTCAATCACTTTTTATAGCTACTGTTTACAGGCCTCCTGGGCCATATACAGCGTTCCTCTCTGAGTTCCCTGAATTCCTATCGGACCTTGTAGTCATAGCAGATAATATTCAAATCTTTGGTGATTTTAATATTCATATGGAAAAGTCCACAGACCCACTCCAAAATGCTTTCGGAGCCATCATCGACTCAGTGGGTTTTGTCCAACATGTCTCTGGACCTACTCACTGCCACAGTCATACTCTGGACCTAGTTTTGTCCAATGGAATAAATGTTGTATATCTTAATGTTTTTCCCCATAATCATGGACTATCGGACCACCATTTTATTACGTTTGAAATCGCAACAAATAATCTACTCAGACTCCAACCAAGGAGCATCAAAAGTCGTGCTATAAATTCTCAGACAACCCAAAGATTCCTTGATGCCCTTCCAGACTCCTTCTTCCTACCCAAGGATGTCAGAGGACAAAAATCAGTTAACCACCTAACTGAGGAACTCAATTTAACCTTGCGCAATACCCTAGATGCAGTTGCACCCCTAAAAACGAAAAACATTTGTCATAAGAAACTAGCTCCCTGGTATACAGAAAATACCCGAGCTCTGAAGCAAGCTTCCAGAAAATTGGAACGGAAATGGCGCCACACCAAACTGGAAGTCTTCCGACTAGCTTGGAAAGACAGTACCGTGCAGTATCAAAGAGCCCTCACTGCTGCTCGATCATCCTACTTTTCCAACTTAATTGAGGAAAATAAGAACAATCCAAAATTTATTTTTGATACTGTTGCAAAGCTAACTAAAAAGCAGCATTCCCCAAGAGAGGATGGCTTTCACTTCAGCAGTAATAAATTCATGAACTTCTTTGAGGAAAAGATCATGACCATTAGAAAGCAAATTACGGACTTCTCTTTAAATCTGCGTATTCCTCCAGGGCTTAGCTGTCCTGGATCTGCACAGCTCTGCCACAGCCTGGGATCGGGAGAGACGCTTAAGTGTTTTAGTACTATATCTCTTGACACAATGATGAAAATAATCATGGCCTCTAAACCTTCAAGCTGCATACTGGATCCTATTCCTACTAAACTACTGAAAGAGCTGCTTCCTGTGCTTGGCCCTCCTATGTTGAACATAATAAACGGCTCTCTATCCACCGGATGTGTACCAAACTCACTAAAAGTGGCAGTAATAAAGCCTCTCTTGAAAAAGCCAAACCTTGACCCGGAAAATATAAAAAACTATCGGCCTATATCGAATCTTCCATTCCTCTCAAAATTTTTAGAAAAAGCTGTTGCGCAGCAACTCACTGCCTTCCTGAAGACAAACAATGTATACGAAATGCTTCAGTCTGGTTTTAGACCCCATCATAGCACTGAGACTGCACTTGTGAAGGTGATAAATGACCTTTTAATGGCGTCAGACCAGGCTCTGCATCTGTCCTCGTGCTACAAGACCTTAGTGCTGCCTTTGACACCATCGATCACCACATTCTTTTAACCTGTTGAGGATGGGGGCGCTGTTGTGACTATTTATGCTAATCGTGTAATTTTTGAAACGGCTTCCCACAAAATCCTTGATCGTACAATATGCATATTATTATTATTATTGGATAGAAAACAGTCTATAGTTTCTATAGGAGTTGAAATTTTGTCTCTAAGTGGAACAGAGCCCATTCTACAGCAATTTCCCTGACATGGAGTCAGATTTCAGAAATTTTGGCCCCTGATCTGGAGTCAGTTAAAAGGGCCCTGTTATTGCTATGAGTATACGGACACTGCTTACGTCTTCCCCTGGATGCCTTTACGTGATGACGATTTGAATGGGGTCGATTGCGCGTTCACAGGCACTACAAATTAAAAAACCCTGAGGCTAGTCACTCTTTTGGAGCTGCGTCATGCGCCTAGAGGACACCGACCCGCACCTGTTCCAAGCATTAGTGGAGGGAGTAATATTACTCGGGTCATGTTTCTACTCGTTATGGGAGTTAAAAACATCATAAGGTAGTTAATTTAAAGCGTTTTATAGCAATTTATATCCGTTTAGTGCGATTTTGGGACATTTATTTCTGAAACGCTGTGAATTGCTGGGCACGCTTCCAGTTCATCCCGAACGCAGTTGGCATTTCCACATGGCAAGAGGACAGCTTTCCACCAAAAGACGATTGGACCCAAGAAAGGATCCTTTGCCCAAGATACTGATGGAAGAACAGCTCAAAGTAGGACATTTTTATTATGATAAATCGTGTTTCTGTCGAAAAATGTTAGTGGCTTAGGACGCCATGTTTTTTGACGTAGCTTCGCTTGGCGCAAACTGTATTGAAAAGTAAGGATAATTTAAAAAATGTAATTCCGCGATTGTATTAAGAATTAAATTGTCTATCAATCCCTGTCCACCCTATATTTTTTAGTCACGTTTATGAGTATTTATGTATAAGAGTAGATCACTGTCTAAGTGGCGCACGGACATTTTCTCACCAGCTGGGCTACATTTCACATTGTCTAACCATGATTTTGGTGGCTAAATATAAACATTTTCGATGAAACTCTATATGGATTGTGTAATATGATGTTACAGGAGTGTCATCTGAAGAATTCTGAGAAGGTTAGTGAAAAAATTAATATATTTTGGCGATGTTGACTTTTATCGCTCACTTTGGCTAGAATCAATGCTGGGCTGCTATGTGCTATGTGCTATGCTAATATAACAATTTATTGTGTTTTCGCTGTAAGACACTTAGAAAATCTGAAATATTGTCTGTATTCACAGGATCTGTGTCTTTCGATTAGTGTATGCTGTGTATTTTTACGAAATGTTTGATGATTAGTAAGTAGGTAAACACGTTGCTCAATGTAGTTTTTCTAGTCCATTTGTGACGGTGGGTGCAATTGTAACCTATGCCATCTACCTGAAATATGCACTTTTTTCTAACAAAACCTATCCCATACCATAAATATGTTATCAGACTGTCATCTGATGAGTTTTTTTCTTGGTTAGGGGCTATAAATATCTTAGTTTAGCCGAATTGGTGATAGCTACTGGTGTTGGTGGACAAATAAAAGATGGTGGATTATGCTAATGTGTTTTTAGGTAATAGATGTACATCTTTACATATTGTGTCTTCCCTGTAAAACATTTTAAAAATCGGACATGTTGGCTGGATTCACAAGATCTGTGTCTTTCATTAGCTGTATTGGACTTTAATGTGTGAAAGTAAAATATTTAAAATATATATTTTTTTTGAATTTCGCGGCACTGGTTTTTCAGTGGGGGTGGGGGGGGAGTGCCGCTAGCGGCACCCTCATCCTAGACAGGTTAAAGAGACTGGAAACCCAAATTGGTCTACACGGACAAGTTCTGGCCTAGTTTAGATCTTATCTGTCGGAAAGATATTAGTTTGTCTCTGTGAATGGTTTGTCCTCTGACAAATCAACTGTACATTTTGGTGTTCCTCAAGGTTCCGTTTTAGGACCACTATTGTTTTCACTATATATTTAACCTCTTGGGGATGTTATTTGAAAACATAATGTTAACTTTCACTGCTATGCGGATGACACACAGCTGTACATTTCAATGAAACATGGTGAAGCCCCAAAATTGCCCTCGCTAGAAGCCTGTGTTTCAGACATAAGGAAGTGGATGGCTGAAAACTTTCTACTTTTAAACTCGGACAAAACAGAGATGCTTGTTCTAGGTCCCAAGAAACAAAGAGATCTTCTGTTAAATCTGACAATTAATCTTGATGGTTGTAAAGTCGTCTCAAATAAAACTGTGAAGGACCTCGGCGTTACTCTTGACCCTGATCTCTCTTTTGACGAACATATCAAGACTGTTTCAAGGACAGCTTTTTTCCATCTACGTAACATTGCAAAAATCAGAAATTTTCTGTCCAAAAATGATGCAGAAAAATTAATTCATGCATTTGTTTCTTCTAGGCTAGCCTGTTGGGGATGGGGGCGCTGTTTAGACTACTTATGCTAATTTGGCAAATTTTTTAAACGGCTTCCCACAAAATCCTTGATCGTACAATATGCATATTATTATTATTATTGGATAGAAAACAGTCTATAGTTTCTATAGGAGTTGAAATTTTGTCTCTAAGTGGAACAGAGCCCATTCTACAGCAATTTCCCTGACATGGAGTCAGATTTGAGAAATGTTGGCCACTCTTCTGAAGTCATTTAAAAGGGCACTGTCGTTGCTATGACTATACGGACACTTCTTACGTCTTCCCCTGGATGCCTTTACGTGATGACGATTCCAACGGGGTCGATTGCTCGTTCACAGGCCCTACAAATGAAAAAACCCTGAAGCTAGTCATTCTTTGGGAGCTGCGTCATGAGCCTAGAGGACACCGGCGCGCACCTATTCCAAGCGTTAGTTTAGCCTGTTATATTTCTCCGGTCATCTTTTCACTCGTTTTAGGAGTTAAAAACATCATAAGGTAGTTAATTTAAGGCGTTTTATAGCAATTTATATCCGTTTAGTGCGATTTTGGGACATTTATTTTTGCAACGATGTGAAAAGTTGGGCACGCTTTTCAGTTCATCCCGAACGCAGTTGACATTTCTACATGGCAAGAGGACAGCTTTCCACCAAAAGACGATTTCTCCCAAGAAAGGATCCTTTGCCCAAGATACTGATGGAAGAACAGCTCAAGGTAGGACATTTTTATTATGATAAATCGTGTTTCTGTCGAAACATTTTAGTGGCTTAGGACGCCATGTTTTTTGACGTAGCTTCGCTTGGCGCAAACTGTATTGAAAAGTAAGGATAAATTAAAAAATGTAATAACGCAATTGTATTAAGAATTAAATTGTCTATCAATCCCTGTCCACCCTATATTTTTTAGTCACGTTTATGAGTATTTATGTATAAGAGTAGATCACTGTCTAAGTGGCGCAAGGACATTTTCTGACCAGCTGAGCTACATTTCACATTGTCTAACCATGATTTTGGTGGCTAAATATAAACATTTTCGATCAAACTCTATATGGATTGTGTAATATGATGTTACAGGAGTGTCATCTGAAGAATTCTGAGAAGGTTAGTGAAAAAATTAATATATTTTTGGCGATGTTGACGTTATCGCCCACTTTGGCTAGAATCAATGCTGGGCTGCTATGTGCTATGTGCTATGCTAATATAACGATTTATTGTGTTTTCGCTGTAAGACACTTAGAAAATCTGAAATATTGTCTGTATTCACAGGATCTGTGTCTTTCGATTCGTGTATGCTGTGTATTTTTACGAAATGTTTGATGATTAGTAGTTAGGTAAACACGTTGCTCATTGTAATTATTCTAGTCCATTTGTGATGGTGGGTGCAATTGTAAACTATGCCATCTACCTGAAATATGCACTTTTTTCTAACAAAACCTATCCCATACCATAAATATGTTATCAGACTGTCATCTAATGAGTTTTTTTGTTGGTTAGGGGCTATAAATATCTTAGTTTAGCCGAATTGGTGATGGCTACTGGTGTTGGTGGACAAATAAAAGATGGTGGATTATGCTAATGTGTTTTTAGGTAATAGATGTACATCTTTACATATTGTGTCTTCCCTGTAAAACATTTTAAAAATCGGAAATGTTGACTGGATTCACAAGATCTGTGTCTTTCATTAGCTGTATTGGACTTTAATGTGTGAAAGTTAAATATTTTAAAAAAATCTTTTTTTTGAATTTCGCGGCACTGGTTTTTCAGTGGGGGGGGGGGGGGTGTGCCGCTAGCGCCACGCTGATCCTAGACAGGCTAGACTACTGCAATGCTCTACTTTCCGGCTACCCGGATAAAGCACTAAATAAACTTCAGTTAGTGCTAAATACGGCTGCTAGAATCCTGACTAGAACCAAGAACTTTGATCATATTACTCCAGTGCTAGCTTCCCTACACTGGCTTCCTGTTAAGGCAAGAGCTGATTTCAAGGTTTTACTGTTAACCTATAAAGCGTTACATGGGCTTGCTCCTACCTATCTTTCCGAGTTGGTCCTGCCGTACATACCTACACGTACGCTGCGGTCACAAGACGCAGGCCTCCTAATTGTCCCTAGAATTTCTAAGCAAACAGCTGGAGGCAGGGCTTTCTCCTATAGATCTCCATTTTTATGGAACGGTCTGCCTACCCATGTGAGAGATGCAGACTCGGTCTCAACCTTTAAATCTTTACTGAAGACTTATCTCTTCAGTAGGTCATATGATTGAGTGTAGTCTGGCCCAGGATTGTGAAGGTGAACGGAAAGGCTCTGGAGCAACGAACCACCCTTGCTGTCTCTGCCTGGCCGGTTCCCCTCCACTGGGATTCTCTACCTCTAACCCTATTACAGGGGCTGAGTCACTGGCTTACTGGTGCTCTTTCATGCCGTCCCTAGGAGGGGTGCGTCACTTGAGTGGGTTGAGTTACTGACGTGATCTTCCTGTCTGGGTTGGCACCCCCCCCTTGGTTTGTGCTGTGGTGGAGATCTTTGTGGGCTATACTCGGCCTTGTCTCAGGATTGTAAGTTGGTGGCTGAAGATATCCCTCTAGTGGTGCGGGGGCTGTGCTTTGGCAAAGTGGGTGGGGTTATATCCTTCCTGTTTGACCCTGTCCGGGGGTATCATCGGATGGGGCCACAGTGTCTCCTGACCCCTCCTGTCTCAGCCTCCAGTATTTATGCTGCAGTAGTTTGTGTCGGGGGGCTAGGGCCAGTTGGTTATATCTGAAGTACTTCTCCTGTCTTATCCAGTGTCCTGTGTGAATTTAAGTATGCTCTCTCTAATTCTCTCCTTCTATCTTTCTTTCTCTCTCTCGGAGGACCTGAGCCCTAGGACCATACGTCAGGACTACTGGGCATGATGACTCCTTGCTGTCCCCAGTCCACCTGGCCTTGCTGCTGTTCCAGTTTCAACTGTTCTGCCTGCAGTTATGGAACCCCTACCTGTCCCAGACCTGCTGTTTTCAACTCTTAATGATCGGCTATGAAAAGCCAACTGACATTTATTCCTGATTATTATTTGACCATGCTTGTCATTTATGAACATTTTGAACATCTTGGCTCTCTCTAATTCTCTCCTTCTCTTTTTCTTTCTCTCTCTCGGAGGAACTGAGCCCTAGGACCATACGTCAGGACTACCGGGCATGATGACTCCTTGCTGTCCCCAGTCCACCTGGATTTTCTGCTGTCCCAGTTTCAACTGTTCTGCCTGCGGTTATGGAACCCCTACCTGTCCCAGACCTGCTGTTTTCAACTCTTAATTATCGGCTATGAAAAGCCAACTGAAATTTATTGCTGATTATTATTTGACCATGCTTGTCATTTATGAACATTTTGATCATCTTGGCCATGTTCTGTTATAATCTCCACCCGGCACAGCCAGAAGAGTACTGGCCACCCCTCATAGCCTGGTTCCTCTCTAGGTTTCTTCCTAGGTTTTGGCCTTTCTAGGGAGTTTTTCCTAGCCACCGTGCTTCTACACCTGCATTGCTTGCTGTTTGGGGTTTTAAGCTGGGTTTCTGTACAGCACTTCGAGATATTAGCTGATGTACGAAGGGCTATATAAAATAAACTTGATTGATTGAACTTGACATTACCTAGCTAGCCCTTCTAATGTATGTAAAAGCTACTGTATTGCCTAGCTAGCCCTTCTAATGTATGTAAAAGCTACTGTTTTACCTAGCTAGCCCTACTAATGTATGTGAAAGCTACTGTATTAGCTAGCTAGCCCTACGAATGTATGTAAAAGCTACAGCATTACCTAGCTAGCCCTTCTAATGTATGTAAAAGATACTGTATTAGCTAGCTAGCCCTACTAATGTAAATAAAAGCTATTGTATTAACTAGCTAGCCCTACTAATGTAAATAAAAACTACTGTATTAGCTAGCTAGCCCTTCTAATGTGTGTAAAAGCTACTGTATTACCTAGCTATCCCCACTAATGTATGTAAAAGCTACTGTATTGCCTAGCTAGCCCTTCTAATGTATGTAAAAGCTACTGTTTTAACTAGCTAGCCCTACTAATGTATGTGAAAGCTACTGTATTAGCTAGCTAGCCCTACTAATGTATGTAAAAGCTACTGTATTACCTAGCTAGCCCTTCTACTGTATGTAAAAGCTACTGTTTTACCTAGCTAGCCCTACGAATGTATGTAAAAGCTACTGTATTAGCTAGCGAGCCCTACTAATGTAAATAAAAGCTATTGTATTAACTAGCTAGCCCTACTAATGTAAATAAAAACTACTGTATTAGCTAGCTAGCCCTTCTAATGTGTGTAAAAGCTACTGTATTACCTAGCTATCACCAATAATGTATGTAAAAGCTACTGTATTGCCTAGCTAGCCCTTCTAATGTATGTAAAAGCTACTGTTTTAACTAGCTAGCCCTACTAATGTATGTGAAAGCTACTGTATTAGCTAGCTAGCCCTACTAATGTATGTAAAAGCTACTGTATTACCTAGCTAGCCCTTCTACTGTATGTAAAAGCTACTGTTTTACCTAGCTAGCTAGCCCTACGAATGTATGTAAAAGCTACTGTATTACCTAGCTAGCCCTTCTAATGTATGTAAAAGCTACTGTTTTACCTAGCTAGCCCTACGAATGTATGTAAAAGCTACAGCATTACCTAGCTAGCCCTTCTAATGTAAATAAAAGTTACTGTATTAGCTTGCTAGCCCTACTAATGTAAATAAAAGCTACTGTAATAGTTAGCTAGCCCTACTAATGTAAGCCTTGGCTTGTGCGAGCTGCAACGACGCATGGGAGCAGGTGCCTATCTTTGGATTCTGTAGCTTGAGACAGCTTGATGTTGTAGTGTGGTAATATTTATCATATAGCCTAAGCGTATTATATACATACCTCATGTATGAGCCATAATAACATTATGCAATTAATATGTTAACACATTCTATTAAATGAAATATCTTTATCTGATTCCATTTAACATTATAGTAAAACCATGTGCAATCAAGTATTAGTTGACTAAGGTCAAGGAATGGTCATGAGAAGCGAATATCAAAGCAGGTATTATTTAATTACTTTGTCAAATGAATGGATTCACATACAAGGCATAACGCTTAATTTACAAGCATTAACAAGTATTACAAGTCATTATTCTAGACATAAATGATCTTAGAATTTACAAGACAATGCATGAACAAAGAGATGCCTATTAGACCAGAAGCCTAGAAGCCCAGAAGCCTATAAGCCTATAAGCCTAGAAGCCCAGAAGCCTAGAAGCCTAGAAGCCCAGAAGCCTAGAAGCCCAGAAGCCTAGAAGCCTAGAAGCCCAGAAGCCTAGAAGCCTAGGAAATTAGAAAATATCATTCAACCTCCAATAGACAGGATAAGAGAGAGAACAACAGACCTTCATTTAATTTATACCAGATCTGACTTGTTTGTATTAAAAATCTATTGTTGACCAATCCACAGACCAAACCAAAAGTAATAAAATTAAGAAATACAATCAGATCAAATCAGCCTACATCCTCTAGGAAGGGGGGTCACAACTATGTGTGTTGACCTGAGAGGGTGGGTTGGGTAGGACAATTGTATACAGACAGTGTTGTCAGAGTTTACCCGGAACAAGCAGATGTAACGACAGCAATCATACATTCATATACAGCAGATAGCTTCAGAGTTCTTTACAGGGTAACGCTACAGCAGCCATGTTAGGTATCTATCATACATCAATCAGTCCTCTGGATACTGTACAGTTTGGCCGTCAAACTCAACTCTGAAGCTCAAAGCCAGTTCCACTTTAATTCATTGTTCCCCTCTAATCAGGGACTGATTTAGACCTGGGACACCAGGTGGGTGCAATTAATTATCAGGCCGAACAGAAAACCAGCAGGCTCCAGACCGCGTAGGGTAAGAGTTGAATACCCCTGCTGTAGAGAGAGAGAGATACATTTTGGGATACTTATCTAGAGATACTGAGATACATTTTGGCCCCTCATAGGGAGGAAGGGCGTACTGACCCTTAGGAATTGCCTTAGGCCATTTGCCATGCGGATGGAGGTGATAGAAAGCACATGAATTAGGGCCGAGCCTACACTATACAAGTACACCCCCTGGACAGGACGCTAGTCTATCACAGGGACTTACAGTACCTCCAATCTATCTCTTTCATGCTGAGTGCCAAGCAGAGACGCATGGAGTCCCATTTTTTTAGTCTTTGGTATGACTCGGCCAGGGGATCAAACTTCCAACCTGCCAATCTCAGGGCGGACACTCTAACACAAGGCCACTGCGTTGGTAGGATGCAACAGTGTATAATATACTTGAATCCCAAGTCGATGTAGGCTATAAGATGAGGTCCAACAATCTTTGAAAACTACATTTTCATCATGTAGAAAACTATCTCACTTACAGTGTTGACCATAACAAACTCAGTGTACTGTTCTGGCCCAAAATAAGTTTCATCATACTGTGGTAAAAAATTACCCCATTTTTGTGGTAACATGTTGATGCATTTCATATTAGACAGTGCTGTATAAAATCCATTAGTGTAGACTTAGACTTGGACTCGAACACTAGGGACTTGTCTACATCACTGTCTCATATGAAAAGCAGCAACGTGTTACCGTGACAATTGTGTCATTTTTACCGCAATGTGATGAAACTTATTTTGGTCCAGAGCCGTACACTGACTATGCTACTGCACTAGCTGTGTTGATTGCAGGCTTAGTTTAATGCTATGATCACATACAGTGTATGGTTGTTTCTGTGTGTGTGTGTGTGTGTGTGTGTGTGTGTGTGTGTGTGTGTGTGTGTGCGTACGTGCGTGCGTGCGTGTGTGTGCGTGTACGTGTGCGTGCGTGTGCGTGTGTGTGTGTGTGTGTGTGCACGTGTGTGTGCAGGGTGCATGTGGAATGGTGGGCTTGTGAAGGAAAAAAAACATATTGGAGGTTCTTGTCAACGTTGGAAGTGCACTTTGGCTCAATCCACTAATTAAAGGCAAACGCAGTGTCACATCAACACAGCTCTGCCAAGGCTGTGGCTTTGGCACTTTGAACATGATGGGCCCTGTGCAGGCAACACATGAAAAATGGGCCTCCCTTTTCTCTAGCTAATTAGACATGTCATTTGGTGCCTTAACATGCAGGCACACGTCAAAAGGTGTCCTATACACTTGTAATGTGAAACGAGGGCCTCACACAGAGCTCAGGATTCAAAGCAATGACTCGGACTGTCACCACTCATACGCTATAGATACAAAAGTATGTGGATTTGTCAATTTCAGCCACACCCATCGCTGAAAGGTGTATAAAATCGAGCATACAGTCATGCAATCTCCATAGGTAAACATTGGCAGTAGAATGACCTTACTGAAGAGCTCAGTGACTTTAAACGTGGCACCGTCATAGGATGCCACGTAGAGAGAATGAGAGAGAATGATTTATTTCAGCTTTTATTTTTGGGTAGCCTTCTACAAGCTTCCCAGAATAAGTTGGGTGAATTTTGGCCCATTCCTCCTGACAGAGCTAGTGTAACTGAGTCAGATTTGTAGGCCTCCTTGCTCGCACATGCTTTTTCAGTTCTGCCCACACATTTTCTATAGGATTGAGGTAAGGGCTTTGTGATGGCCACTCCAATACCTTGACTTTGTTGTCCTTGAGCCATTTTGCCACAACTTTGGAAGTATGCTTGGGGTCATTGTCCATTTGGAAGACCCATTTGCGGCCAAGCTTTAACTTCCTGACTGATGTCTTGAGATGTTGCTTCAATATATCCACATAATTTTCCTACCTCATGATGCCATCCATTTTGTGAAGTGCACCAGTCCCTCCTGCAGCAAAGCACCCCCACAACATGATGCTGCCACCCCTGTGCTTCACGGTTGGGATGGTGTTCTTCGGCTTGCAAGCCTCCCCCTTTTTCCTCCAAACATAACGATGGTCATTATGGCCAAACAGTTCTATATTTGTTTCATCAGACCAGAAGACATTTCTCCAAAAAGTACAACCTTTGTCCCCATGTGCAGTTGCAAACCATAGTCTGGCTTTTTTATGGCGGTTTGGAGCAGTGGCTTCTTCCTTGCTGAGCGGCCTTTCAGGTTATGTCGATATAGGACTCGTTTTACTTTGGATATAGATACTTTGTACCTGTTTCTTTCAACATCTTCACAAGGTCCATTGCTGTTGTTCTGGGATTGATTTGCACTTTTTGCACCAAAGTACGCTCATCTCTAGGAGACAGAACACGTCTCCTTCCTGAGCGGTATGACGGCTGCGTAGTCCCATGGTGTTTATACTTTCGTACTATTGTTTGTACAGAAGAACATGGTACCTTTACCTTGTAAACTTTTGACCCACTGGAATTGTGATACAGTGAATTGTAAGTGAAATTATCTGTCTGTAAACATTTGTTGGAAAAATGACTTGTGTCGTGCACAAAGTAGATGTCCTAACCGACTTGCCAAAACTATAGTTGTTAACAAGAAACTGGTGGAGTGGTTGAAAAACGAGTTTTAATGACTCCAACCTAAGTGTATGTAAACATCTGACTTCAACTGTATCTTACACTACTCATCTCATATGTACAGTATATACTGTATCTTATACCATCTTTTGCATCTTGCCATTGCCGCTCAGCCATCACTCATCCATATATTTATATGTACCTATTCTTATTCCATCAATTTAGATTCGTATGTATTACTGTAGGTAGTTGTTGTGGAATTGTTAGACTACTTGTTAGATATTACTGCACTGTCGGAACTAGAAGCACAAGCATTTCGCTTAACTCGCATTAACATCTGCTAACCATGTGTATGTGACCAATAAAATGTGATTTGATTTGATTTGAACTGCCTCTGGAAGCAACGTTAGCACAATAACTGTTTGTCAGGAGTTTAATTAAATGGGTTTCCATTGCTGAGCAGCCGCACACAAGCCTAAGATTACCATGTGCAATGCCAAGCATCAGCTGGAGTGGTGTAAAACTTGCCAGTGTTGGACTCTGAAGCAGAGGAAACACGTTCTCTGGAGTGATTAATCACAATTCATCATCTGGCAGTCCGACAGACGAATCTGGGTTTGGCGGATGACAGGAGAACGCTACCTGCCCCAATGCATAGTGCCAACTGTAAAGTTTGGTGGAGTAGGAAAAATGGTCTGGGGCTGTTTTTCAAGGTTCGGACTAGGCCCCTTAGTGCCAGTGGAGGGAAATCTTAACGCTACAGCATACAATTACATTCTAGACGATTCTGTGCTTCCAATTTTGTTGCAACAGTTTGGGGAAGGCCCTTTCTTGTGTCAGCATGACAATGGCCCCGTGCAGAAAGCGAGATCCAATCAGAAAGGGTTTGTCGAGATCGCTGTGGAAGAACTTGACTGGCCTGCACATAGCCCTCAACCCCATCAAACACCTTTGGGATGAATTGTAACGCCAACTGTGAGGCAGGCCTAATAGCCCAACATCAGTATCAACCTCACTAATGCTCTTATGGGTGAATGGAAGCAAGTCCCACAGCAACAATCCAACATCTAGTGGAAAGCCTTCTCAGAAGAGTGTAGACTGTTCTAGCAGCAAAGGGGGAACCAACTCCATATTGATGCCATTGATTTTTGAATGATATGTTCAACGAGCAGGTGTCCACATACTTTTGGTAATGTAGTGTAGAGTTCCATAGGTTTGATATGTTGCCCGATGGATGCAAAGCCGTTTTGGGAATCTCTGATCATATTGATCATCACATTGTTTTGATGTACCTTTTCTGTCATGAAGACAGTTTCTCTGTTACCGAGGAGTCGGTAGGCTTGTCCCAAGGACTGCATCCACACATGTAATGTTTTTGCAGACTGGGCATGGCAATCAAACGGCCGTGTGCCAGCACAGTGATTTTTAACGCCGAAACTAATCATCATCTGGTGTGCCATCTGTCCCCGAGTGCCACATATTCACTGGGTAGAAATGCCTGTAGAAGGATGTATTTTCTTATCCTCTGCCTGACTTCCTGCTTTGTGGAGGATGCTTTGCAACATATTTCAATGTGAGCAGCTTGTCATTACACGGCTCTGCAGCATTCAGAGTAAAATGTGTATTTTATTTTATTGCCTTTATTTAACCATGAAAGTTATCGAGAACACATTACCTTTTACAATAACGACTGGACAACACGTGTACATGGCATCAAGAACTCCACAACTGATATTTCAGCCATTCCAATTCATAATCTGTCATAATCTGTCATAATCTGTCATAATCCCATCCAATCCATTTGTTTACTCACATATGTATTTTTCAACACCACCGTTTCTATTTTACAAGAGCTCAGTGAGTGTCTGGATGGGAAGAGAGAGTGAGAGCAGACACTTGATCTACATTCAGACAGTCTGCGTCCTCGGAGGAGCTCCCCAAAGTGAGCTCGGAGCAGAGTGCTTGACATAAGACAGCGACATCCGCCGTCTTGCGAGTGCCCTTTTCTCTGACAAGTGAGCCAGCACGTCTAATTAAATACATTTTTGTGGCTACTGCAGCTCGGGTATGACTTCCTCATTCCAACATTCCACTGCTGGCCCAGGACTCCTAACACTGGAATTAACCTTTAGTCGCTATAATATTCACCGTGGAAAGTGGAGGAGAAAGGAAGAGGAAGGGTGGAGATTTTTTTTTTGGGGGGGGGGGCTAGGACTACGCCCCTCTGCTCCTGTCCATGAGACGGCATTGTGCTGTGACTTTTGCCACTCTCAATTTACCAAAAATGGAAGAAATTCTGCTTTGAAATTTTATTTAACTTTATTTTGACAAAGAAGACATATTGAGACCTAGTTCTCTCTTCCAAATGTGCCCTGTATAGTACAATATACACTTACATACAGTAATAATCCAAGATGGAGTAACAGTGCAGACGTTGTTTGCCGTTCTCCCTCTCTGCCCATTCATCGCCATTTTACCTGTTGTTGTTGTCTTAGCTGATTAGCTGTTGTTGTCTTACCCGTTGTTGTCTTAGCCTGCTCTCACAATCAACACCTGTGATTGCTTTATGCCTCGCTTTATGTCTCTCTCTAATGTCAATATGCCTTGTATACTGTTGTTTAGGGTAGTTATCATTGTTTTGTTTTACTGCGGAGCCCCTGTCCCACTTAACATGCCTCAGATACCTATTTTGTCCTATGTCCCAGACATGCGGTGACGTCACCCAGCATAACTAGTGCGTGCAGAGATGCAACTTCTTATCGTCACTCAATGCCTAGGTTTACCTCCACTGTACCCGCACCCTACCATACCGTCTGTACTTTAGGGCCTGAATCTATCCTACCATGCCCAGAAATCTGCTCCTTTTATTCTCTGTCCCCAACGCACTAGAAGACCAGTTTTGATAGCCTTTAGCCGAACCCTCATCCTACTCCTTCTCTGTTCCTCGGGTGATGTAGAGGTAAACCCAGGCCCTGCATGTCCCCAGGCACCCTCATTTGTTGACTTTTGTAACCGTAAAAGCCTTGGTTTCATGCATGTTAACTTCAGAAGCCTCCTCCCTAAGTTTGTTTTACTCACTGCTCTAGCACACTCTGCCAACCCTGATGTCTTTGCCGTGTCTGAATCCTGGCTTAGGAAGGCCACCAAAAATTCTGAGATTTCTATCCCTAACTACAACATTTTTCATCAAGATAGAACTGACAGAGGGGGAGCAGTTGCAATCTACTGCAGAGATAGCCTGCAAAGTTCTGTCACACTTTCCAGGTCTATGCCCAAACAGTTCGAGCTTCTAATTTTAAATATTGATCTCTAAAGAAATAAGTCTCTCACTGTTGCCGCCTGTTATAGACCCCCCTCAGCTCCCAGCTGTGCCCTGGACACCATATGTGAATTGATTGCCCCCCATCTAACTTCAGAGTTCATTCTGTTAGGTGACCTAAACTGGGATATGCTTAACACCCCGGCAGTCCTACAATCTAAGCTTGATGCCCTCAATCTCACACAAATCATCAAGGAACCCACCAGGTACAACCCTTAATCCGTTAACATGGGCACCCTCATAGACATTATCCTGACCAACTTGCCCTCCAAATACACCTCTGCTGTTTTCAATCAGGATCTCAGAAATCACTGCCTCATTGCCTGCATCCGCTATGGGTCCGCGGTCAAACAACCACCCTTCATCACTGTCAAACACTCCCTAAAACACTTCTGTGAACAGGCCTTTCTAATCAACCTGGCCCGGGTATCCTGGAAGGATATTGACCTCGTCAGTAGAGGATGCCTGGTCGTTCTTTAAAAGTAATTTCCTCACTATCTTAAATAAGCATGCCCCTTTCAAAAAAAATTGAACTAAGAACAGATACAGCCCTTGGTTCACTCCAGACCTGACTGCCCTCGACCAGCACAAAAACATCCTGTGGCGGACTGCACTAGCATTGAAGAGTCCCCGGTCCCCGCGATATGCAACTTTTCAGGGAAGTCAGGAACCAATACAATAAGTCAGTTAGGAAAGCAAAGGCTAGCTTTTCAAACAGAAATTTGCATACTGTAGCTCTGACTCCAAAAAGTTTTGGGACACTGTAAAGTCCATGGAGAATAAGAGCACCTCCTCCCAGCTGCCCACTGCACTGAGGCTAGGAAACACTGTCACCACCGATAAATCCACGATAATCGATCATTTCAATAAGCATTTCTCTATGGCTGGCTATGCTTTCCTCCTGGCTACCCCAACCCCGGCCAACAGCTCCGCACCCCCCGCAGCTACTTGCCCAAGCCTCCCCAGCTTATCCTTCACCCAAATCCAGATAGCAGATGTTCTGAAAGAGCTGCAAAACCTGGACCTGTACAAATCAGTTGGGCTAGACAATCTGGACCCTCTCTTTCTAAAATGATCCGCCGCCATTGTTGCAACCCGTATTATCAGTCTGTTCAACCTCTCTTTCGTATCGTCCGAGATTCCTATAGATTGGAAAGCTGCCACGGTCATCCACCTCTTCAAAGGGGGAGACACTCTAGACCCAAACTGTTACAGACCTATATCTATCCTACCCTGCCTTTCTAAACTCTTCTAAAGCCAAGTTAACAAACAGATCACTGGCCATTTCGAAGCCCACTGTACCTTCTCCGCTGTGCAATCCGGTTTCTGAGCTGCTCACGGGTGCACCTCAGCCACGCTCAAGGTACTAAATGATATCATAACCACCACTGATAAAAGACAGTACTGTGCAGCCATCTTCATCGACCTGGCCAAGGCTTTCGACTCTGTCAATCACCGTATTCATATCGGCAGACTCAACAGCCTTGGTTTCTCAAATGACTGCCTCGCCTGGTTCACCAACTACTTCTCAGATAGAGTTCAATGTGTCAAATCGGAGGGCCTGTTGTCCGGACCTCTGGCAGTCTCTATGGGCGTACCACAGGGTTCAATTCTCAGGCCGTTAATTTCTCTGTTTATATCAACGATGCTTGATTCCTTGATCCACCTCTACACAGACGACACCATTCTGTTTACATCTGGCCTTTCTGTGGACACTATGTTAATAAACCTCCGAACGAGCTTCAATGCCATACAACACTTCTTCCGTGGCCTCCAACTGCTCTTAAATGCTAGTAAAACTAAATGCATGCTCTTCAACCGATCGCTTCCCGCACCTGTCCGCCCGTCCAGCATCACTACTCTGGATGGTTCTGACTTAGAATATGTGGACAACTACAAATACCTAGGTGTCTGGCTAGACTGTAAACTCTCCTTCCAGACTCATATTAAACATCTCCAATACAAAATTAAATCTAGAATTGGCTTCCAATTTTGCAAAAAAAGCCTCCTTCACTCACGCTGCCAAACTTACCCTCGTAAAACTGACTATCCTACCGATCCTCGACTTTGGCGATGTCATTTATCAAATAGCCTCCAACACTCTACTCAGCAAACTGAATGCAGTCTATCACAGTGCCATCCGTTTTGTCATCAAAGCCCCATATACTACCCACCACTGCGACCTGTATGCTCTCGTCGGCTGGCCCTCGCAACATATTCGTCGCCAGACCCACTGGCTCCAGGTCATCTATAAGTCTTTGCTAGGTAAAGCCCCACCTTATCTCAGCTCACTGGTCACCATAACATCACCCAACCTTAGCACGCGCTCCAGCAGGTATATCTCACTGGCCATCCCCAAAGCCAACACCTCTTTGGCCGCCTTTCCTTCCAGTTCTCTGCTGCCAATGACTGGAACGAATTGCAAAAATCACTGAAGTTTGAGACTTATATCTCCCTCATTAACTTTAAGCATCAGCTGTCTGAGCAGCTTACCGATCGCTGCAGCTGTACACAGCCCATCTGTAAATAGCCCATCCAACTACCTACCTCATCCCCATATTGTTTTAATTTACTTTTTTTTGCTCTTTTGCACACCAGTTTTTCTACTTGCACATCATCATCTGCACATCTATCACTCCAGTGTTCATTTGCTAAATTGCAATTACTTCGCTACTATGCCCTATTTATTGCCTTACATCCTACGCCATTTGCACACACTGTTTATAGACTTTTTCTATTGTGTTATTGACTGTATGTTTGTTTATTCCATGTGTAACTCTGTTGTTGTTTTGTTGTTTGTGTCGCTCTGCTTTGCTTTATCTTGGCCAGGTCGCAGTTGTAAATGAGAACTTGTTCTCAACTGGCCTACCTGGTTAAATAAAGGTACATTTTTGATATTTTTTTTATAAATATGTATTGTATATACAGTATCATTCCAAAGTTTGTTCACACCTTCTCATTTAAGGGTTTTTCATTTTTTGTACTATTTTCTACATTGTAGAATAGTAGTGAAGACATCAAAACTATGAAATAACATATATGGAATAATGTAGTAACCATAAAAATGATAAACAAGTTATATTTGAGATTCTTCAAAGTAGCCACCCTTTGCCTTGATGACAGCTTTGGATACGCTTGGCATTCTCTCAACCAGCTTCATGAGGTAGTCACCTGGAATGCATTTCAATTAACTGGTGTGCCTTGTTAAAAGTTCATTTGTGGAATTTCTTTCCTTCTTATTGCGTTTGAACCAATCAGTTGTGTTGTGACAAGATAGGGGTGGTATACAGAAGATAGCCCTATTTGGTAAAAGACAAAGTCCATATTATGGCAAGAACAGCTCAAATAAGCAAAGAGAAACGACAGTCCATCATTACTTTAAGACCTGAATGTCAGTCAATGCGGAACATTTCAAGAACTTTGAAAGTTTCTTCAAGTGCAGTCGCAAAAAACCATCAAGCACTCTGATGCAACTGGATCTCATGAGGACCGCCACAGGAAAGGAAGACCCAGAGTTACCTCTGCTGCAGAGGATAAGTTCATTAGAGTTACCAGCCTCAGAAATTGCAGCCCAAATAAATGCTTCACAGAGTTCAAGTAACAGGCACATCTCAACATCAACTGTTCAGAGGAGACTGGGTAAATCAAAATAAAATAAAATGTTATTAGTCACATGCACCGAATACAACAGGTGTAGACCTTACAAATGTTTATTCATGAGCCCCTAACCAACAGTGCAGTTTCAAAAAATATGGATAAGAATAAGAGATAAAAGTAACAAGTAATTAAAGAGCAGCAGTAAAAAATAACAATATATACCTGGGGGGTGCCGGTACAGAGTCAATGTGCGGGGGCACCGGTTAGTTGAGGTAGTATGTACATGTAGGTAGAGTTAATTAAAGTGACTATGCATAGATGACAACAGAAAGTGGCAGTGGTGTGGATGGGGGCCCCCATGCAAATAGTCTGGGTAGCCATTTGAGTAGATATTCAGGAGTCATTGGCTTTGGGATAGAAGCTGTTTAGAAGCCACTTGGATCTAGAATTGATGCTCTGGTACCGCTTGCCGTGTGGTAGCAGAGAGAACAGTCTATGACTAGGATGGCTGGAGTCTTTGACAATTTTTAGGGCCTTCCTCTGACACTGCCTGGTATAGAGGTCCTGGATGGCAGGAAGCTTGGCCCCAGTGATGTACTGGGCCGTTCTCACTACCCTCTGTAGTGCCTTGCTGTTTGAGGCCAAGCAGTTGCCATACCAGGCAGTGATGCAACCAGTCAGGATGCTCTCGATGGTGCAGCTGTAGAAACTTTTGAGGATCTGAGGACCCATGCCAAATCTTTTCAGTCTCCTGAGGGGGAATAGGTTTTGTCTTGCCCACTTCAGGAATGTCATGGTGTGCTTGGACCATGTTAGTTTGTTGGTGATGTGAACCACACGGCCAGGTCTCTGACCTCCTCCCTATAGGCTGTCTCGTTGTTGTCTGTGATCAGGCCTACCGCTGCTGTGTCATCTGCAAATTTAAAGATGGTCTTCATGGTCGAATTGCTGCAAAGAAACCACTACTGAAGGACACTAATAAGAAGAAGAGACTTGCTTGGGACAAGATACACGAGCAATGGACATTAGACCGGTGAAAATCTGTCCTTTGGTCTGATGAGTCCAAATGTGAAATCTATGGTTCCAACCGCCGTTTTGGAACGCAGAGTAGGTGAATGGATGATCTTCACATGTGTGGTTCCCACCGTGAAGCGTGGAGGAGGAGGTGTGATGGTGTGGGGGTGCTTTGCTGGTGACACTGCCTGTGATTTATTTAGAATTCAAGGCACACTTAACCAGCATGGCTACCAAAGCATTCTGTAGCGATACACCATCCCATCGGGTTTGCACTTAATGGGACTATCATTTGTTTTTCAACAGGACAATTACCCAATACACCTTCAGGCTGTGTAAGGGCTATTTGACCAAGAAGGAGGGTGATGGAGTGCTGCATCAGATGACCTGGCCTCCACAATCACCCGACCTTAACCAAATTGAGATGGTTTGGGATGAGTTGGTCCGCAGAGTAAAGGAAAAGCGACTTTCCTTTCCTTTAAATATTAGCTTCTTTACCAGCTCGTCGATATGTTTTTTAAAATGCCAAATCCATATCAATCCAAATACCAAAGTTTATATATGCGGGAACATGTTCAATTGGAGAACCATCTAATGAGTGAACATGTAATTAATCTGAAACATTCTTAAAAGAGTTTAAAAACAGCACGCATTTCATATTGCTTGTATTAAGCACAATTTCTAAATCAGCAAGAGATTCCTGCATAGTTATAAAATCTGACTGTAGTTTTGACTCTGTTGCCAGGTCAACAGTCGGGGCAATAGTATCATCCACATCTAGATCAAGTAAAACATTTTTTACAAATCAACACAGTTTTTTTTACTGCAGTAATTTTGCAGTTTTGTAATTGCAGTTATTGGTCAGATTCTCCCTCGAAGAGGTGGGTGTGGAGTCAGGCGCATTAGAGTAAGAATTTTGAGAAGGGCGTTTTATTACAAGTCCATCAACAGAACAGGCACAGGACCACAACAGGACCATAACAGGACCACAACAGGACCACAACAGGACCACAACAGGACCACAACAGGACCTCAACAGGACCTCAACAGGACCACAACAGGACCACAACAGCACCACAACAGGACCACAACAGGACCTCAACAGGACCTCAACAGGACCACAACAGGACCACAACAGGACCACAACAGGACCACAACAGGACCACAACAGGACCACAACAGGACCACAACAGGACCATAACAGGACCTCAACAGGACCTCAACAGGACCACCACAGGACCACCACAGCACCACAACAGGACCACAACAGGACCACAACAGGACCACAACAGGACCACAACAGGACCTCAACAGGACCACCACAGGACCACCACAGGACCATAACAGGACCACAACAGCACCACAACAGGACCACAACAGGACCATAACAGCACCACAACAGGACCACAACAGGACCATAACAGCACCACAAGAGGACCACAACAGGACCTCAACAGGACCACAACAGGACCACAACAGGACCTCAACAGGACCATAACAGGACCTCAACAGGACCTCAACAGGACCATAACAGGACCTCAACAGGACCACAACAGCAGCCACTAAGAAACAGGAACGCAGTCCAGTCGAACACGGAGGAACACACTCCTCTGACTAAACTAACGGAGGAACACACTCCTCTGACTAAACTAACGTGCGGGAAAACAGTCCCGTGAAAACACCTGTTCAACAGAACAAACAAAACGCAACACAAACCAACAACAGATACACAAACAATCCCGCACAAAACCTAACGGGTAGGGTGAGATTAAATACCCTACTGATTAGCCTAAACTAGACACAGGTGAACACAAGACAGACAAAACCAAACGGAAAAGAAAAGGGATCGGTGGCAGCTAGTAGACCGGCGACGACCGAGCACCGCCCGAACAGGGAGAGTAGCCACCTTTGGTGGAAGTCGTGACATTATTCTGCAATTACTGAGTCCACAATACTAAAATCGACTGCAGTTACTGCACTTTTACTGCAGTCTCAAAACTGCAATCTGTTTTTGTACGCCTCACATTGGCTCGAGTTCTGAAACCGTGAACAGGCGTCAGAGCTCAGGCCTATCGAGGACAACTTAGTCAATAAAATAGCGTGATCAACAGTATCAAGAGTTTTGACTGGTCCACAAACAAAGCAGCACATTTCTTTTTAGTGTGTAAAGCATTGACAAGATCATTAACTACTAAAGTGGTAGCTGTATTAGTGCTATGCCCAGGACTAAACCCCGATTGGTTTACATTCTAAATACATTTCTCAGATAAAAAAAGAGCAAAGTTGTACATTTACCAAGGATTCTAGAATCTTAGCTAGACAAAGAAGCCTTGAAATGGGGCGATAATTAAGATCTCTACTATCCCTGTCCTTATGGAGTGGCAGAACAAGAGCTGAATTCCATACTGTTGGAATATTTCCTGATAACAATGATAAATAACTAATGTGGGTTATTGAGCCAACAATGATGGGCGCTGCACACTTAAGCAGACCAGGATCCAATTGGTCGACCCCCTGTGGATTTCTTGTCGTTTATTGCTAGCAAAGCATCCAGGACTTATTTTTCTGTAAATATCCTAAAAGAAAAGCTTTGACTATCATTTCTCTGATCATTCAGAAAGTTTCCCCCTATCCGCATCCAGCTCAATATCATTGTAAATAGGCTTAGAAGTTCTTTCAAAGAGCCCGCTGGAATAAAATTGGTATTAAATGCATCAATGATGGCATTTTTTCCCATAATGAGGTCAGTGTCTGAATGAATTTGTTGTGGCAGAGAGGAGGAAGTAGAACCCTTCAGGGATTTGACAGTTTTCCTGAATTTAGCCGGGTCCCATTACAACCTGAAAGAGCGGTTACACAATAATCAGATTTAGCCTTTCTGATTTGTCTAACACAATGACTCCTCAGTTGTTTAACAGCTTGCCAGTCCGGGTCTAAGCCTGTGTTCCTGGCCTTGACACAAGCATCATCTCTTATATGAATTACTTCTGATCATTCTGGAGTGTACCAGGCATTCCATCTACATTTAACCCTTCATTCTTTGACAGAAACATGATTATCCACAATAGTATTGATACATCTGCAAAAAGGCTCAAAGCTAAATCAGGTTCAGCAACAGCTGAAATACAACCAAGGCTGTTCAGCCTGTTCGCTGAAGTTTTTAAAGTTCCTCTTTTTGATGACAGGAGACTTCGATTTGTGCATTCTGACATCTCTAACACCAACAACTGGATGATGATCACTAATGTCTTTGGCGAAGACGCCAGTAGAAACATACACTGAAAGTAGAAAACATTAAGGACACCTTCCTGATATTGAGTTGGACCC
The DNA here is from genome assembly GCF_029448725.1 of Salvelinus fontinalis. NCBI lineage: Eukaryota > Metazoa > Chordata > Actinopteri > Salmoniformes > Salmonidae > Salvelinus > Salvelinus fontinalis. Next base: position 705,659 of record NC_074668.1, on the reverse strand, counting down.
GCCCCTTTTGCCATCAGAACAGCCTCAATTCGCCGGGGGATGGACTCAAGGTGTCAAAAAGAATTCCACAGGGATAATGGCCCATATTGACTCCAATGCTTCTTAAAGTTGTGTCACGCTATCTGCATGTCCTTTGGGTGGTGGACCATTCTTGATGCACACGGGAAACTGTTGAGTGTGAAAAACACAGCAGCGTTGCAGTTCTTGACACAAACCGGTGCGCCTGGCACCTACTACCACACCCCGTTCAAAGGCATCTACTACCATACCCCGTTCAAAGGCATCTACTACCATACCCCGTTCAAAGGCATCTACTACCATACCCCGTTCAAAGGCACCTACTACCACACCCTGTTCAAAGGCATCTACTACCATACCCCGTTCAAAGGCATCTACTACCACACCCCGTTCAAAGGCATCTACTACCACACCCCGTTCAAAGGCCTCTACTACCACACCCCGTTCAAAGGCATCTACTACCACACCCTGTTCAAAGGCATCTACTACCATACCCCGTTCAAAGGCATCTACTACCACACCCTGTTCAAAGGCATCTACTACCATACCCCGTTCAAAGGCATCTACTACCACACCCCCGTTCAAAGGCATCTACTACCATACCCCGTTCAAAGGCATCTACTACCACACCCCGTTCAAAGGCATCTACTACCATACCCCGTTCAAAGGCATCTACTACCACACCCCGTTCAAAGGCATCTACTACCACACCCCGTTCAAAGGCATCTACTACCATACCCCGTTCAAAGGCATCTACTACCACACCCCGTTCAAAGGCATCTACTACCATACCCCGTTCAAAGGCATCTACTACCATACCCCGTTCAAAGGCATCTACTACCATACCCCGTTCAAAGGCATCTACTACCACACCCCGTTCAAAGGCATCTACTACCACACCCCGTTCAAAGGCATCTACTACCATACCCCGTTCAAAGGCATCTACTACCATACCCCGTTCAAAGGCATCTACTACCATACCCCGTTCAAAGGCATCTACTACCATACCCCGTTCAAAGGCATCTACTACCATACCCCGTTCAAAGGCATCTACTACCACACCCCGTTCAAAGGCATCTACTACCATACCCCGTTCAAAGGCATCTACTACCATACCCCGTTCAAAGGCATCTACTACCACACCCCGTTCAAAGGCATCTACTACCATACCCCGTTCAAAGGCATCTACTACCACACCCCGTTCAAAGGCATCTACTACCACACCCCGTTCAAAGGCATCTACTACCACACCCCGTTCAAAGGCATCTACTACCATACCCCGTTCAAAGGCATCTACTACCACACCCCGTTCAAAGGCATCTACTACCATACCCCGTTCAAAGGCATCTACTACCATACCCCGTTCAAAGGCATCTACTACCACACCCCGTTCAAAGGCATCTACTACCATACCCCGTTCAAAGGCATCTACTACCACACCCCGTTCAAAGGCATCTACTACCATACCCCGTTCAAAGGCATCTACTACCACACCCCGTTCAAAGGCATCTACTACCATACCCCGTTCAAAGGCATCTACTACCATACCCCGTTCAAAGGCATCTACTACCATACCCTGTTCAAAGGCATCTACTACCATACCCCGTTCAAAGGCCTCTACTACCATACCCCGTTCAAAGGCATCTACTACCATACCCCGTTCAAAGGCATCTACTACCACACCCCGTTCAAAGGAACTTAAATATTGTGTCATGCCCATTCACCCTCTGAATGTCACACATACACAATCCATGTCTCAATTGTTTCAAGGCTTAAAAATCCATCTTTAACCTGCCTCCTCCCTGTCACGTAGAGTAGGCCAGACCGCTTAACTGGTAAACCTAACCTCTAGCAAAATAAAAAGATGGCGGAACCGCAAAAGTTCTTCTGTGCAAAGGTGTTTATTTACAAGGTGATTCCGGAACAAAAAACAACAGTACTGACATCAACCGTCTACCTTATGGGACAGCTTAAAACAATGCTGCCCCATCCACAGTTCAATCCAAAATGCCTCTCTATGAACTGAAAGAGAGTCTCCTTTTGTAGGGCTAGCCCCTCCCCTCAGAACAATTAACCCTAATTAATTTAGCAATTAACTATACAAACCTACATTTTACATTAACTAAACATACTAAAGGATATACATTGCAACACGGTTTTAAACAATATCACAACATAACATTTACAACATTACATCACTACTGACAATATCTTTCAATGTGCCCATATGCATTGATGACCCATTTGGGACAGGCACTATAAAGCCAGCCCAATTCCCTTAGCTCGGGTCCTTTTCCAGCATACCCAGAAGCTACAGAGATGGAGAGAGAGAGGAACAGAACAAACAAACAATGCGCTCATCCACAACATTGATAAGTATAATAAATATTGTATATCTCAAATATGAACATTGACATAAGTGTGAAATGTATGCACTAAGACAGAAGTCAACTTGTGCGTCGACCCACACCGTTAACTTATCTTATAACGGAGCAGGGAGGAGTGATGAATGTGTGCGTGCGTTAAAGAACCAAATGCTGCACGCGGCCAGTGACGGACTTCTACGTCACACTCCCCGTCACAGAAATGGATTTAACAAGTGACATCAATAAGGGATCATAGTTTTCACCTGGATTCACCTGGCCAGTCTATGTTATGGAAAGAGCAGGTGTCCTTAATGTTTTGTATATTCAGTGTATTTCTCTGGTGTATTCGTTAAAATAAGATCAATCAGAGATGACCTTGAAGGATATTTAGGGTTGGGCCGTGTAGGCTTCGTCACCAGCTGGGTTAGGTTTAGTTCATTACACATGTTTCGTCTGAAGCCTGCATTTCCCAATCATAATTTAGGTCACCCAGGATAATAACTTCTGATTTAGTAAAAGAAGACAACAACCCTTATAACAGTTATAGATACATTTTCCCACCAGACAAAGGCTTAAAGATAATAGCTCGAAATTGTTTGGCAAGGGAAATGGATTTCAGTAAAGCAACAGAAAATATATATATTTTTTTTAAATGGCGACTCCACCTCTACCCTTTCTGTCAGCTCTGAACACATGTCAACCCTTAATATTAATATACCAGTCCAGAATGTCCCCAGTGATCCAAGTTTCAGTCAGTACCAGAATGTCCGGATTCGTCTCCATTGGCCAGATCTTAATGTAATCCAGTTTAGGAAGTAAGCTCCTAATGTTCAGATGCATCAATCCAAGTCCGTTACGATTTTTAAAGTCACATGGAAACTCCAACCCAAACAAGCTATGTTCAATAGGTGGTTGCAGGTCCTGTCTGATGGTTGATATTGATATAGATGGTATAAGATTGAACTGCACCGTTTGGTCTATCCCTATTACGAAGGAGTAGAAATTTGAATTACATTTCCATGGTTAGCACCCTTGGGCCTGAGGCCACAGCCAATGTCAATATGAGGAACTCTGAGTAATGGAATGTTATAAACGGACTTACATGAGCTTTGGTTGTTATATATTTCTTCGTATTTCTCGTGCGTTTTTTGTAGTATTATATTGTTATTGATTATTACGTTGTTGGGTTTTGAGTTTACAAGAAAGACATTTCACTGTACTTGTGCATGTGACATTAAAACTTGTAACTATCAGCCCAAGCCCTCTATGTTATGTGAAAACCGAGGGGGTTTTCAAGTTTATAGAATTCACATTTGAACTATATTGTAACGCTTGTCGTGGTTGGAAGAAGAGGAGGACCAATGCGCAGCGTGGTAAGTGTCCATATTGTTTTAATACGAATAATGAACACTGAACAAAAACAATAAAACGACAAACGAATAGTCCTGTACGGTGAAACAAAACACAGTACAGAAAATAATCACCCACAAAACACAATGGAAAAACAGGTTACCTAAATAAGGCTCCCAATCAGAGACAACGACTGAAACCTGCCTCTGATTGAGAACCATACTAGGCCAACACATAGAAATCTACCAACAGAACAAAACATAGAAAAACAACATAGAATGCCCACCCCAACTCACGCCCTGACCAAACTAAAATAAAGACATAACAAAGGAACTAAGGTCAGAACGTGACATATATTGTACAAAAATACAGTATAAATGCAACATGCAACAATTTCAAATATATTACAGATCATATAAGGAAATCAGTCAATTGAAATAAATTAATTGAGCCCTAATCTATGAATTCCACATGACTGGGAATACAGATATCAATTTGTTGGTCACAGATACATTTTTCTTTTTAAAGGTAGGGGCGTATCAGAAAACCAAGTCAGGATCTGGTTTGACCACAATTTGCCTCATGCATTACGACACATCTCCTAGAGTTGATCAGGCTGTTGATTGTGGCTTGTGAAATGTTGTCCCACTCCTCTTCAATGGCTGTGTGAAGTTGCTGGATATTGGCGGGAACTGGAACACGCTGTCGTAGGCGTCAATCCAGGGCATTCCAAACATGCTCAATGGGTGACACGTCTGGAGAGTATGCAGGCCATGGAAGAACTGGGACATTTTCAGCTTCCAGGAATTTTGAAGCTAATCTGTGACATTGTGTTGTGTGACACAAAATGGCACATTTTAGAGTGGCCTTTTACAGTCCCCAGGACACGGTTCACCTGTTTAATGATCATGCTGTTACATCAGCTTCTTGATATTATTCCACACCTGTCAGGTGGATGGATTATCTTGGCAAAGGAGAAATGCTCACTAACAGGGATGTAAACAAATTTGTGCACACATTTTGGTCACATACACGTGTTTAGCAGATGTTATTGGTCACATACACGTGTTTAGCAGATGTTATTGGTCACATACACGTGGTTAGCAGATGTTATTGGTCACATACACATGGTTAGCAGATGTTATTGGTCACATACACATGGTTAGCAGATGTTATTGGTCACATACACGTGGTTAGCAGATGTTATTGGTCACATACACGTGGTTAGCAGATGTGCAGATGTTATTGGTCACATACACGTGGTTAGCAGATGTTATTGGTCACATACACGTGTTTAGCAGATGTTATTGGTCACATACACATGGTTAGCAGATGTTATTGGTCACATACACGTGTTTAACAGATGTTATTGCGGTTGTAGCGAAATGCTTGTGTTTCTAGCTCCGACAGTGTAGTAATATCTAACAAGTAACATCTAACAGTTTCACAACATACACCCAACATACACGTACATCTAAGTAAGGAATGGATTAAGAATATGTATACATATATGTCAGAGCGGCATTGGACTAAGATACAGTGGCATAGTATAGAATACACTATATACATATGAGATGGGGGATGCAATATTTACACACAATTATAGTGACTAAGATACCGTAGAATAGTGTACAGTACAGTTTCTACATCTGAGATGAGTAATGCAAGATACGGAGACATTATTAAAGTGGCTAGTGTTTCATTTCCTTAAAGGGGCCAGTGATTCCTAATATATGTCTATAGGCATCAGCCTCTGATGTGCTGGAGATGGCTGTTTAACAGTCAGTGGTGTAGTATAGAAAACAATACAGTGTAGAGATATGCGATGGGTGATGCAATATGTAAACACAATTTAAAAGTGACTAAGACACTGTAGAATAGTGTGGAATATAGACAGCAGTACGACGAGGAGGTTACCTGAGCGGGGCCTTGGTCTGTTTCTGAGTCAATATCTTAACACGTCCTTGAAATGTGAAGAGAGGGTCCAGACTCCTAGATGGTTTGGGTGGAGTCCATCATCCCTGTAGAGCATCTCTTGTTTCCAAAAAGTGTCAAGATTGTCAATAAAAGTTATGCCAACAGAGTCGCAGTTGTCTTAAGCCAGATATGAAGTGCTAAGAGCCTGTTGAACCTTTCGTAGCCGTTACCCAGGGATGGCACGGGACCAAGGAAAAGGAGAACTTTAATTAATCACTGTTGTGTTTGCGGTTTAATTTTGATGTCTTCTGTGCAACTCATCCTTATCCCAACGAAGCAGCTATGAGTTGCCAGTCCATATAGACGTCAGTTAGAAAAAATAAAGGGACGGGACATACAGTACCAAGGAACGCAAGTCACTCTTACTGTAATTACCTTTAATTACCTTCTTTTTTTTTCACCCTTCATTCATTACTATGCTACCTTGCATTAATGGAGGCTACTACGACAAGACACTCTGACAGGAAATGAGTTGGTATATTAACAGTTCTACCAGCCTCATCCGGGATTCTGCTGCAGCGAGACAAAGTGAGGTTCTTCCTGAAAGCTCAGCGGACCAAGTCCCTGATGCTCCACTCCAAGAATACTCTTTTCCACAACTCAACGGAGCTGTGAACCTGAAACCACTGGTCCCTGGGCAAGGGAAAATGGGGCTAAAATGAAATTACATCCTACAGCACCAGGGAATTGGCCCCTGAGGCCATTTCATAGATTTCTCCCCTCTTCGTCTGCACAAATGAAGTTCTCCTGAACCGATCCGGAGGGATATGAATCCAGCTTACAGAGTCTTTGGCTATTTTCAAATGCAATTCGAGTTCAGATCATAGCTGTAAAGCCACAGATTCTGCTACATTAGTCTGAAAATAACCTGACAAATAACGTTAATGTCACAGTAGAACGGCATAAGCGGACGGAACAGAAAAGGAGATTCTACTGACCTGGCGGCGAGACACATATTTCCCTGGTTCGTCATTCATTACCGGTGGTCGAAGGTGAATGTGAAGGGAGCTTCAATGCAGGTGCACGTCAGATCGACAATGAGCCCACAGAACGGGGACTCTCAGGGGGGTGGCTTGCCTGCTAGGTCCTCTAACCCTTGGATTGAGTTCCAATCATCTAAGGCAAATAGTCACGGCACTGAAACTTGGTGAAATTGCTGTCTGGTCCCTGGACATGTCTGATGCATCATTCCTATACGTGAAACAGAGATGCCATTTTCATCCTATGGATCTATTGGCTATGTAACTTTACTGTTAAAATATTTTTTTGCCTCATCACAACCAGCGACCACCAGAGATATACAGTGTGTTTCATCAAAGGCACAGAAAGATGTGAAATGATCAAAATGTAGTCATGGGTGGTAGTCCTTCCAGTAGTGCTCAAGTAATTATTTTTGAGCAGTCAACTGGTTTCTCATAACCACACTTTCCTTCCAAGAGATAGGCATATTATTATTCACATTAATATTATACCAGTTCATGTTTTGGCTCACAAAACATAGGGTTAAGTCATATGGAATTCTTTATTGAGAGAATGAATGAATTTAACTTTCTGAAAACAACAATGACAGAAGTTATTTTCAGCTGTAAGTATTCATAGAAATGTGTAATTTAAATTCATGAATACGGTTATGGTGTAAAATACAAGATATTATTCTCCTGTTAAAACACAGGAAGAGTAGCTGCTGCCTTGGCAGGAACTAATGGGGATCTATAATAAATACAAATACAAATACAGTCTTTATTAAAAATGGGGGGAAAAAATGTGTTTTGGGGTATTTTCATTGGGAATGAATGAATTTCAATGTCAAGGTTATTCTATCGTACGTTATCTGGACAATTTTGACACTCGTTAGAAAGTCCACACTCGTTAGAAAGTACGGCAACTCATCGTAAAAAAAAAAATGTTATAAAATAAAATCTACTGCAAGCCCTCCGTCTTTTTGACTCAATGTCAACGATTCCACTCCAACGAGAGTTCTATCCCTCCTGAACGATACATATCATTAGGTAAGCCAGTCCATAAATGAAACAAGTTTCTCTAACTGCCTTATAAACAGACGTGGCATAAACATGTATAAATCAGAGTGTTTACGCTCTGCTGGTTAGCTTTAGTCATTACTTCACAGAACCTATCAATTCAAAAAGTTTCCTGGGTAAAGCAAATAAATTAAATAGATTGTCTAATTAAACAGCAAAAGCCATTTACAGACAGCAAAAGCTTCTTATTTTTTATTTTTTTACTCAACTAATGAAGGTTACGGCTTGTCCTGAGAAGTTGTTAATCTATAGTACAAGGAAATTATGCAAATATCATATATATACATATCCCAAAGTTAGTAATAGCCGTTTGAACTCCATGAAGTTGTTCTACACAGCCTCTGATATATCAAGAGAAACGTTCCAAACAATATTGGCAATGTTTCGTTTCGTTTGCTTCCCGTTGGTTCTGTTTGGTTCCTATTGAATACACCCTGGACATATACTGTGTCTTTAAGCTTTGGTCTCTCTTGAAATACCATTTTCCAATTCCTAACATCTTGTAAAAACCTTTCATATGTTTCATTTGCTGTTTTTTCGGGATTGCCTTCATGTTTTTGATTGACTGAAGAAACAAGAGAGACCGAAAGGAACGTAACACAAATTGAATCTGTCTTGGATAATTCCCATACTTTATTTCGCATTAATCCCATATTTTTTATTTCCCACTCTTTGTAATTACACACGGCAGCATTGATCTCATTGTTTATGTTTTGTGTAGCGCACCGTCAAGGTATTAGCAGAGTGCCTTTCATCATACCTTACCGACTAATTAACAACATCAAGCTTGTTTAAAGCAATCACGCAACAAAATTCTTTGGAGTGTGTCCAAATAACGTGCTCATAAGGAGAGATACAATGATATCTGATTCACACAGACAACGAATAGAAGTGGAAAAGAAAAACACATTTTGTGCACAACACCAAAATCTATAATTACCTATGGGGTTCCTCCACACTTGATTAAGTCAGAAAAACTAATCCTGGTGTAAAAAGCAAAGGCAAGCCCGCGGCCTTGTATCTAATTAAACTTTCCCACAGAATCTCGGCCTCCATTTTCATTCCTTTCTATTTTTTCTCTCCCCTCTTTCACATTAATCACCAAAGGGTGAAGGTTTCAGATGTTATCTAAGCCCACGAGTAAACATGTATGCTATTGGAGCTTCTAAGCGTATCAAATGCTTTCCTTTCAGTTTCGCACCATTGTCAGTACAGTAAACAGTAATTCACACCACATGTTCTACACCAGGGATCATCAACTATATTCAGCCACAGGCCAATTTTTTTCTTGAGCGGATGGTTGGGGTGGCTGGAACATAATTACGAATAATTTGTAGACTGCAAATTGACCGCAAGAAACCCAAACAGATAAAATGCATGACTAAAACATAATCATTTCAAACCTTGCTTACGTTTGTATACGATCACATGTCTATTATGTGTAAGAATACTTGGGAACAGATTTCATAAATTAAAATCACTTGGAGCTGATTTCGTGGTGTTTTTACAGTCTTTTATGTCCAACAAAAAAATACAGTGTTTTTTTTGGGGGGGGGGGGGGGGGGGGGGGGCTAGAAAGCTTGTGGGGCAAATAAAACCACCCGCGGGCCGCCAGTTGGTGAACCCTGTTCTACACATTGAGATTCATTCACTTTTTAACCTGAATATCTTCGTCTCCTGAGTCGCGCAGTGGTCTAAGGCACTGCAGCTCAGTGGAAAGAGGTGACACTAGTCCCTGGTTCAAATCTAGGCTGAATCACATCTGACTGTGATTGGGAGTCCCATAGGGTGGCACACAGTTGTCCAGGGTAGGCTGTCATTGTAAATAATAATTTGTTCTTAACTGACTTGCCTTGTTAAATAAAGTATTAATGCTTTTGAGATATTAAGGTGTAAATTCCTCAAGGTGACATTGAGTATGGAGATGCAGGTCTATGTGATCAGTACATACTGATCACATATGAGTTATTTCTGGTCATACATGTTTAGCTGCATATTACTGCTGTGAAGCTTTTTGTGTAGCAACATTCCTCCGGTAAATATAATGTTGCTGTGTGTTGACAGAGCAAAACGACTCTCCGTGATAGTGTAGGTGGCCGCCTGGTGTAACTAACTACTGGGGGGGAGGCTAAAGCCAGCTCAAATTGCCCAGCCGTCATTGCCGCGCAGCACACACATTGAAATTGAGCCTCCTGTTGAGAGAGGAGAGGAGACCTATAGCCAGCCAGCCCCCCCTTTACCTCCAGATACAATATCCATTTCTCCAAACTCCTCCTCCACCTCCTCATCCGCTATCCCAAACTCTGCAGAAATGCAATAAAACAAGATGAAAGCCTGGCATGGAAAGTCAATAGGAATCTTTCAGTAGCCTCTTTTCTCCAGGGAATGAAAAAAGAATTGAATCATAAATATTATATATATATATATATATATATCACCCTGCTCTGTCCCAGGCTGCCGTGCTGAGGCCATTGATCAGTCGCAACATAAAGGTAAAGGTTTTAATTGGGTATGTCTGATTAGTGGACACTAGCCGTTCTCTCTCTTTCTCCCCCCCTCTCTCTCTCTTTGTCGCAGCATTGGGTTTTTACAATGTTTTGACCCCCCCCCTATCTCTCTTTGTCTCAGCATTGGTTTTTTTTTACAATGTTTTGACTCCCCCCCTCTATCTCTCTCTTTGTCTCAGCATTGGGTTTCTACAATGTTTTGACTCTCTTTCTCCCTGTGCTCTCTGTGTAGGGTGGGGGGATACTTATACCCCCCAAAAGGGGGGTATCTCCAAGGGCTCCAGAGGTAACAGACACAAGATAATAGAGAGAGAGAGAGAGAGAGAGAGAGAGAGAGAGAGAGAGAGAGAGAGAGAGAGAGAGAGAGAGAGAGAGAGAGAGAGAGAGAGAGAGAGAGAGAGAGAGAGAGAGAGAGAGAGAGAGAGAGAGAGAGAGAGAGAGAGAGAGAGAGAGAGAGAGAGAGAGAGAGAGAGAGAGAGAGAGAGAGAGAGAGAGATTAAACTGCTAAGCATATTTGGATGTAAACACAAACTCCTCTCAGTAAGCCTTACCAGCTTCAGCTTTTTCATTGTGAGGATTCTGTGTTGAATTTCTGTCAAAGCAATTAATCACTGGTGCCATTTAGACATGTTTGAGTCACAATACGGAGTAGTATAATGCCAGTGGTGCTATGCATTGTTATTGCCACAGCATGCGTCATGTCATTGAACGGTAGCAGCGAGACATCTGTCCCACCTATCTTCACCCTCATCTGAAAACACTAGAACATTTGGGTTTGGGGGTTTTAGCCACGAGCAGAGAAATCAGTTTCCATATGATAACTGTGTAAATGTTGGACTGTCATGCTCCGAGGCATGAGTTATCATGGGGAAAATTCTCAAAATGAAAAATAAATTGAACCACGAAGAAGAAGAAAAAAGGCAGAGAGCATCACTTGAGGGCCAGTGAAGGAAATCACTAGATACAGAACAAGTGAGATCGTGACATTACATTCATACATTCATAAATTAATACATTTATACATTGATACATTCCAAGTGTAAGCCAAGTGATGTGTGGGCCAATTACAAGGAAATACAATTTAGAGACACATGCCTAGGCACGAGTCCTGATTGGTTTAAGCTGACAAAGCTAAAAGCTTTGAAGTACAGGTGAAGAGCAATTATAATCACTGTCCTCTTCCCTATCCCTCTATTCACTCCCCCCGCCCCTCTCTCTCTCTCTCTCCTATCCCTTGTTCCCCTATCTAGCCAGGAGGGTGCAATTGGAACATTCTGTCTGCACAGCATGCATCTCACACACACACACACACACACACACACACACACACACACACACACACACACACACACACACACACACACACACACACACAAAACCTCTTTAGAGTAGAAGCATTCTCCTCGACCATTGCAAGTGACGCAACAATAAAACTTGCCACTCTTTTAGTGCAGGTGTGTGATGTGGATTTCACAAGTAGATGGTCACAAGGCTGGAGAAATGTTCAACGATGCAATTGACAATCCTCAGTAGTTCTATCCTCAAAATGCTTTTAAAATGTTGTGTCTTACATTACAGAGAAAGTGCTCGGGGGTGACCTGTAACCGTTGTATTGATCAACCTCCATTTGTGCCGTCCCAGATATGAATGCCCTCTTCAATGCAATCATTCGTCTAATATGAACCTGCCAACCACTCTCTGTAAATCAGATAAAGAACCATCACTTGGCTAATTAACACCACTCCAAAATGACTGACACTGACCACAAAGAAAAAGCTCTCTCCCTCACCGTCGCAGTTATGTCTGTCTGAACCATTCCCAGGTATTTCTGCTGTCGAGACAGCCTCTCCTTCAAATAGGTCCCTCATATAATGGCCAAATTCAGTTTGAATCTTTTACATTATTGTCAACAATTGTATAGGCCTACAGTGCCTTCAGAAAGTATTCATACCGCTTGAATTATTCCACATTTTCTTGTGTTACAGCATTGTTTTGTTGTTGATGCTGCCTATCTACACGACACACTATGATGATCAAGTGAGTGCATGTTTTTAGACATTTTAGACATACATAAATATGTCATTTACATTAGTATTCACACCCCTGAGTCAGTACATTTTAGACATACATAAATATGTCATTTACATTAGTATTCACACCCCTGAGTCAGTACATTTTAGACATACATAAATATCTCATTTACGTTAGTATTCACACACCTGAGTCAGTACATTTTAGACATACATAAATATGTAATTTACATTAGTAATCACACCCCTGAGTCAGTACATTTTAGAATCACATTTCTGGGTAAGTCTCTAAGAGCTTTGCACATCTTGATTGTACAATATTTGCACATTATTATTTTTGTTAATTCTTCAAGCTCTGTCAAATTGGTTGTTTGTATTTGTATTTATTATGGATCCCCATTAGCTGCTGCCAATGGGGTCTTGCTAGACAACCATTTTCAAGTCTTGCCATAGATTTTTTAGCCGATTTAAGTCAAAACTGTAACTGGGCCATTCAGGAACATTCAATGACGTCTTGGTAAGCAACTCCAGTGTATATTTGGCCTTGTCTTTTTGGTTATTGTCCTGCTGAAAGGTGAATTTGTCTCCCAGTGTCTAGTGGAAAGCAGACTGAACCTGGTTTTCCTCTAGGATTTTGCCTGTGCTTAGCTCTATTCCATTTCATTTAATCCTAAAAAACTCCTTAGTCCTTGCCGATGATAAGCATAGCCATAAAAGGATGCAGCCACCACCATGTGCTTGAACATATGAAGAGTGGTACACAGTGATGTGTTATGTTGGATTTTCCCCAAACATAACGCTGTGTATTGATGACATGATGTGAATTTCTTAGCATTTTTTTTTTTGGGGGGGGGGGGGCAGTTTTACTTTAGTGCCTTATTGCAAACAGCATGCATTTTAGAATATTTTTATTCCGTACATGGTTAAATCCCTAAGCCGTTTCCTTCCTCTCCGGCATCTGAGTTAGGAAGGACGCCTGTATCTTTGTAGTGACTTTAGTCTATTGATACATCATCCAAAGTATAGTTAATAACTTCCCATGCTCAAAGGGATATTCAATGTCTGCTTTTTTATTTTTTACCCCTCTACCAATAGGTGCCCTTCTATGCGATGCATTGGAAAACCTCCCTGGTCTTTGGTGTGATCTGTGTTTGAAATTTACTGCTCGATTGAGGGACCTTACAGATAATTGTATGTGTGGGGTACAGAGATTAGGTAGTCATTCAAAAATCATGTTAGACATTATTAGTGCACACAGAGTGAGTCCATGCAAGTTATTATGTGACTTGTTAAGGAAATATTTAGTCTTGAACTCATTTAGTCTTGAACTTATTTAGTCTTGAACTTATTTAGTCTTGAACTTATTTAGTCTTGAACTTATTTAGTCTTGCCATTAAAACAGGGTTGAAAACACTACCTGTTGATTCAAGACATTTCAGCTTTTCATTTTGTATTCATTTGTAAAAGTGTCTAACGCCCTGGAGTCGATACATTCACCCCTGCGGAAATTAAAATAGCATAATAAAAACATATCTGCGGTGAAAGGTGACAGAGATAGAGCTGTTTGTCAGACAATGAGACATCCCTAAAATCGGTCTTCTCACAAAACCGTATGTGGCGTCTTAACAATTAGACTCTCATGAACACCATGTTCTCCGTTTTGCTCTACGACCCCCCCAAAAGCGTATTGGGACTCATTTGAAGTCGATACAGCCGATATGCCATCTTCTGTCTGTAGCGTCCGAACAGTTTGGGTTACACACTAAGGTGAGACTCTCACAAACACGTACATGTCGGCTGTTGTGCTCTAGGATGCCCACAGGACTCATAGGACTCGTCCAAAGGTCCCTCAGTACCAGTTGAAAAAAATGAATAGAAATACAGCATATGGAGACGTTGTAGTGCCAAAAATATGGGGTTAAATACATGTTTTAAAAAAAAATCTAAATAATAACAAATGTTTCCTGATCTCTCAGAAATAAGACAGAAGCTTTTAAAAACATTTTTTTACACACATTTATTTTAAGGTTTTTGGGAGGGAATATTTATTTTTATATAACCAGGCAAGTCAGTTAAGAACAAATTCTTATTTACAATGACAGACTGGGAACCGTGGGTTAATTGCCTTGTTCAGAGGCAGAATACACGATTTTTACCCTGTCAGCTCGTGGATTTGATCTAGCCACATTTTGGTTCCTGTCCCAATGCTCTAACCACTAGGCTACTTGCTACCCCTAACAACTACCTGGTGTTCCATGTAGTGAATCTGTTATTCAATGTGTTTGTGTTTATTTATTTATTTTATTTCACCTTTATTTAACCAGGTAGGCAAATTGAGAACACGTTCTCATTTACAATTGCGACCTGGCCAAGATAAAGCAAAGCAGTTCGGCACATACAACAACACATAGTTACACATGGAGTAAAACAAACATACAGTCAATAATACAGTGAAAAATAAGTCTATATACAATATGAGCAAGTGAGGTGAGATAAGGAGGGTGAAGGCAAACAAAATATATATATAAATAAATAAAAATATAAAAAGGCCATGGTGGTGAAGTAAATACAATATAGCAAGTAAAAAAACACTGGAATGGTTGGTTTGCAGTGGAAGAAGGTGCAAAGTAGAGATATAAATAATGGGGTGCAAAGGAGCAAAATAAATAAATACAGTAGGTAAAGAGGTAGTTGTTTGGGCTAAATTATAGATGGGCTATGTACAGGTGCAGTAATCTATGAGCTGCTCTGACAGCTGGTATTGTGTGGGCTTGTAGTAGTAAGGCCCCCCCCCAAAAATGTATAAATGTTTTTTTATATATTTTTTTTATACTTCAAGAGGTCTTAAAATTCTAAATCAATTAACAAAATGATCCTTGATATGACTTTCTTAAAACAATTCCATATAGCTTAGTAGATGGGGGCCCCCCAGTCGGTAATTCGACAATGGTTACTACAAGTTTAGATACTGGCTAGACTAACTTACAAATCAAAACAATTTTGAATTGATGACATGGACTAATTGAGTGATTGTCAGTGACTGACATAACAAGAGAGACTGCTGATGCACAACCACATTTCGAAATTGCACCTTTTTGTATTCTACTATTCTAACTCTCAACAGGAAGTTGAGCCCCGGACTGAGTTCCTTATTGAGCCGCTGGCCCATCCCTTATCTAGACCTTTTCCCAAGAACCAATCATAATCTTTCTGCTTTGAAGAGGATTTGAATGTGCAGGACTGTAAAGGTGCAGATTTAATTAAAGAGGGATGTAAGGACACTGTAAGTTGTCAGTTTCAGTTTGTAATGGACAGCAGTAGCTGATTGACAATAACAATAGGACCAAATGTTCTCCATGTGTTCTCCTCCCCCTCTCATATCTCAGTCTCTCTCCCCAGACATGTGTATCTCTCTCCAGACATGCATATCTTTCTCTCCAGGCATGAATCTCTCTCTCCAGACATGTGCATCTCTCTCCAGACATGTGTATCTCTCCCCAGACATGTGTATCTCTCCCCAGACATGTGTATCTCTCTCCAGACATGTGTATCTCTCTCCAGACATGTGTATCTCTCTCCAGACATGTGTATCTCTCCCCAGACATGTATCTCTCTCTCCAGACATACATATCTCTCTCTCCAGACATTTGTATCTCTCCCCAGACATGTGTATCTCTCTCCAGACATGCATATCTCTCTCTCCAGACATTTGTATCTCTCTCCAGACATTTGTATCTCTCTCCAGACTAGAGTATCTCTTTCTCCAGACATGTGTATCTCTCCCCAGACATGTGTATCTCTCTCTCCAGACATGTATCTCTCTCTCCAGACATGCATATCTCTCTCCAGACATGTATCTCTCTCTCCAGACATGTGTATCTCTCTCCAGACATGTATCTCTCTCTCCAGACATGTGTATCTCTCTCCAGACATGAGTATCTCTCTCTCCAGACATGTGTATCTCTCTCCAGACATGTATCTCCCTCCCCAGACATGTGTATCTCTCTCCAGCCATGTGCATCTCTCTCTCTAGCCATGTATCTCTCTCCAGACATGGGTATCTCTCTCCCCACACATGTGTATCTCTCCCCAGACATGTGTATCTCTCTCTCCAGACATGTATCTCTCTCTCCAGACATGCGTATCTCTCTCCAGACATGTGTATCTCTCTCCAGACATGTGTATCTCTCTCCAGACATGTGTATCTCTCTCTCCAGACATGTATCTCTCTCCCCAGACATGCATATCTCTCTCTCCAGACATGTATCTCTCTCTCCAGACATGCGTATCTCTCTCCAGACATGTATCTCTCTCCCCAGACATGAGTATCTCTCTCTACAGACATGTATCTCTCTCTCCAGACATGTGTATCTCTCTCCAGACATGTTTATCTCTCCCCAGACATGTGTATCTCTCCCCAGACATGTATCTCTCTCCAGACATGTGTATCTCTCCCGAGACATGTGTATCTCTCTCCAGACATGCATATCTCTCTCTCCAGACATGTGTATCTCTCCCCAGACATGCATATCTCTCTCTCCAAACATGTGTATCTCACTCCAGACATGTATCTCTCTCCCCAGACATTCGTTATTACTATCAAAAACCCAGCCCCTCCCTCTCTCTGAAACCACATTAGCTGGACAGAGGCCTGGTGAGTTTGGGATTAATCGGACTGATAGAATGTCTGGCAGTGTCTGGCTAAATGCAATCTGACAGCGAAATGATTCTCCCAGATCTTGCAACTACCGGAATGATTTTAGTGAGCTCTCTCAACAGCCGCCGCTTGACAATGACTCTTTTATTTATTGTCGAAATGATTTTGGCACTGACAAAAGGCATTACTTCGATTAAATGCCTCCCCCTCTGTTCAAATAGGTCCTGCCTGGGCTGTCAATCATAGGCTTGCTTTGCGAGGCGATAGACATAACACGTCATTATGGCTGTAACCCCCAACCACAAACCACTAAATCATGTCCTGAGCCAATGGAGGCATTCCCTTCTGCAATGAGAAATATGGATTAGCTCCATCAATGTTTTTCATGCACTATGGAATGGCTTTAAATCCAATATTTAATACACCCTAAATATAGAGGTATTTAACATGACAGAGCACAAGCAAACCAACATCTCATTCATATTGACCTGCGTCAGTTGACTGGTTGAAATTTAAAGCAGTTCAATTTGTGGCTTTAATTCAGGCTCGTTAGCGATCGTTGGGGAAATATTCATTTAGGCCTATGTTCACCTTGACAGGTGGGGAAATATTCATTTAGGCCTATGTTCACCTTGACAGGTGGGGAAATATACATTTAGGCCTATGTTCACCTTGACAGGTGATGAAAGATTCATTTAGGCCTATGTTCACCTTGACAGGTGAGGAAAGATTCATTTAGGCCTATGTTCACCTTGACAGGTGAGGAAATATTCATTTAGGCCTATGTTCACCTTGACAGGAGAGGAAAGATTCATTTAGACCTATGTTCACCGTGACAGGTGAGGAAAGATTCATTTAGGCCTATGTTCACCTTGACAGGCGAGGAAAGATTCATTTAGACCTATGTTCACCTTGACAGGTGAGGAAAGATTAATTTAGGCCTATGTTCACCTTGACAGGCGAGGAAAGATGAATTTAGGCCTATGTTCACCTTGACAGGTGAGGAAAGCATATCATTGTTAAAATAGAAACACTGTATCCTGATGATGTAAAAAAAAAAGAAGGGGTATAATCACAGTCAATAGCCACCACAGTATACAATACACAAACATCTAGAGAACTACAAAATAACCAAAACTACAATTTAAAAAAAACAAAAAAAAAACAATGGCAAACTTTGAGACGGTTATTTTTAAACAGCTGTTGAGTTACCTCCGCCTTACAGTCTGCCAGTTTTTTTACAGTCCGACATTTATTCTTATTACATTGTAGAGGGGGAGATCGAAACGTATAGTAATCAGAAAACTGCTAGCTCATCAATCACTGGAGGAACACATATAAGACCCTGTTCTGTACAGCGAGAAGAGAATTAGACAAATAAATGATTGCCTCAGGTCCAGTACGGCCGTGGCTATTTGTTTTTGGGGATGATAAAAGTGAAGTCGTATTTGTGGAGACAGAGAGAAGATGTTGGGCTGGAGAAAACCAGTGTTTGTTTGGGTGCCTGTGGGACTAGGGGTGAATTTCTCATCAATGGCCAGCCAATAGGCCTACTCACTCCGTCGAACGAAAAGTGAACGTGATGGAGGGCCGGAGCGGGTGCAGGGGTTTGGAAGGGAAGGGCCATTGGGGTTCTGTTAACCCACCCCCAGGGATACAGATCATTGAACCCCAATCAACTCACCAATCAGCACCAACATTCAACACAGGAGGGCCTGCATGGGTCTGTATGCCGGCTCACAGGAAATCTCAATTGCAACCGAGCGGCACACGTCAAAAGGTTAAAGTCTCTTGGTGTAATGGCCCAAAGTGTTGGACTGTCAGTCACAGGACCAGGGTAAAGGTTAGAGGCTAAGTCTGGCTAAGCCCCGAATCTACTACAATATACTTCTTTTATAACTACTGGAAGAAAAGTACATAAACTACACAGTGTTACTTACACAAAAATTGTTTTGTTTGCTTATTTATTTATTTATTTATTTAACCTTTATTTAACCAGGTAGGCAAATTGAGAACACGTTCTCATTTACAATTGCGACCTGGCCAAGATAAAGCAAAGCAGTTCGACACATACAACAACACATAGTTACACATGGAGTAAAAACAAACATATAATACAGTGAAAAAGATAAAAAAATAAGTCTATATACAATGTGAGCAAGTGAGGTGAGATAAGGGAGGTGAAGGCAAACAGATATATGTATAAATAAATAAAAATATAAAAAGGCCATGGAGGCGAAGTGAGTACAACACAGCAAGTGAAATAAAAACTTTAAAAAAAAAACACTGGAATGGTTGGTTTGCATTGGAAGAAAGTGCAAAGTAGAGACAGAAATAATGGGGTGCAAAGGAGCAAAATAAATTAATAAATAAATACAGTAGGTAAAGAGGTAGTTGTTTGGGCTAAATTGTAGATGGGTTATGTACAGGTGCAGTAATCTATGAGCTGCTCTGACAGCTGGTGCTTAAAGCTAGTGAGGGAGATAGGTGTTTCCAGTTTCAGAGATTTTTGTAGTTCGTTCCAGTCATTGGCAGCAGAGAACTGGAAGGAGAGGCGTCCAAAGGAAGAATTGGTTTTGGGGGTGACTAGAGAGATATACCTGCTGGAGCGCGTGCTACGGGTAGGTGCTGCTATGGTGACCAGCGAGCTGAGATAAGGGGGGACTTTACCTAGCAGGGTCTTGTAGATGACCTGGAACCAATGGGTTTGGCGACGAGTATGAAGCGAGGGCCAGCCAACGAGAGTGTACAGGTCGCAGTGGTGGGTAGTATATGGGGCTTTGGTGACAAAACGGATGGCACTGTGATAGACTGCATCCAATTTATTGAGTAGGGTTTTGGAGGCTATTTTGTAAATGACATCACCGAAGTCGAGG
Organism: Salvelinus fontinalis; assembly: GCF_029448725.1. Lineage (NCBI taxonomy): Eukaryota > Metazoa > Chordata > Actinopteri > Salmoniformes > Salmonidae > Salvelinus > Salvelinus fontinalis. The sequence continues at coordinate 685,839 of NC_074668.1, read as the reverse complement.
ATTGGTAGGATGGTCAGTTTTACAAGGGTATGTTTGGCAGCATGAGTGAAGGATGCTTTGTTGCGGAATAGGAAGCCAATTCTAGATTTGACTTTGGATTGGAGATGTTTGATGTGGGTCTGGAAGGAGAGTTTACAGTCTAACCAGACACCTAGGTATTTGTAGTTGTCCACATATTCTAAGTCAGAGCCGTCCAAAGTAGTGATGTTGGACAGGCGGGCAGGAGCAGGCAGCGATCGGTTGAAGAGCATGCATTTGGTTTTACTTGTATTTAAGAGCAGTTGGAGGCCACGGAAGGAGAGTTGTATGGCATTGAAGCTCGCCTGGAGGGTTGTTAACACAGTGTCAAAAGAAGGGCCAGAAGTATACAGAATAGTGTCGTCTGCGTAGAGGTGGATCAGAGAATCACCAGCAGCAAGAGCGACATCATTGATGTAAACAGAGAAGAGAGTCGGTCCAAGAATTGAACCCTGTGGCACCCCCATAGAGACTGCCAGAGGCCCGGACAACAGACCCTCCGATTTGACACACTGAACTCTATCAGAGAAGTAGTTGGTGAACCAGGCGAGGCAATCATTAGAGAAACCAAGGCTGTCGAGTCTGCCAATGAGGATGTGGTGATTGACAGAGTCAAAAGCCTTGGCCAGGTCAATGAATACGGCTGCACAGTATTGTTTCCTATCGATGGCGGTTACGATATCGTTTATGACCTTGAGCGTGGCTGAGGTGCACCCATGACCAGCTCTGAAACCAGATTGCATAGCGGAGAAGGTGTGGTGTGATTCGAAATGGTCGGTAATCTGTTTGTTGACTTGGCTTTCGAAGACCTTAGAAAGGCAGGGTAGGATAGATATAGGTCTGTAGCAGTTAGGGTCAAGGGTGTCCCCCCCTTTGAAGAGGGGGATAACCGCAGCTGCTTTCCAATCTTTGGGGATCTCAGACGACACGAAAGAGAGGTTGAAGAGGCTAGTAATAGGGGTGGCAACAATTTCAGCAGATAGTTTTAGAAAGAAAGGGTCCAGATTATCTAGCCCGGCTGATTTGTAAGGGTCCAGATTTTGCAGCTCATTAAGAACATCAGCTGACTGTATTTGGGAGAAAGAGAAATGGGGAAGGCTTGGGCGAGTAGCAGAGGGGAGGGCAGTGCTGTTGTCCCGGGTAGGGGTAGCCAGGTGGAAAGCATGGCCAGCCGTAGAAAAATGCTTATTGAATGCTTATCCGTGGTGTTCTCTGATACTTTCGCAAAAGCCATGACACTAATAGAATTGGTAGTGTAGATGTGTTGTTGACAATCCCGCTTTCTCTGAGAGACTTGTGACTTCCCTCACACACAACCTGGGCTTTCTGTTAAAGTTAGCAGGAGTAATATGAGTAGCAAGACCTGAATTATCTATAGGACTTTTCTACTATATTCAAACTCAAACCATTAGTACTGGATACACGAAGATCCATCTGGCTCTGGCAAACTGAACTATGCCCAGTCACAAAATGAAACAATCAAACATTGATGTCTCTTATATCCTCCACCTTTTGAAAACTGATATATATATATATTTTAAATCCACCAACAAGCATTGCATCAGACCAGGGTGATACCATCAGTCTGCTGAATAATATGTGCCACAGGAGCTCTTTAATGTTGCCTGCAATATTAAGCCAACCGGTGTCTTGGCACTGTGACACTTTGATGTAGAATGCTAGGAGAGTTGTGATGTTGTGTAGAATGTTAGGAGAGTTGTGATGTTGTGTAGAATGTTAGGAGAGTTGTGATGTTGTGTAGAATGTTAGGAGAGTTGTGATGTTGTGTAGAATGTTAGGAGAGTTGTGACGTTGTGTAGAATGTTAGGAGAGTTGTGATGTTGTGTAGAATGTTAGGAGAGTTGTGATGTTGTGTAGAATGTTAGGAGAGTTGTGATGTTGTGTAGAATGTTAGGAGAGTTGTGCTGTTGTGTAGAATGTTAGGAGAGTTGTGATGTTGTGTAGAATGTTAGGAGAGTTGTGATGTTGTGTAGAATGTTAGGAGAGTTGTGATGTTGTGTAGAATGTTAGGAGAGTTGTGATGTTGTGTAGAATGTTAGGAGAGTTGTGATGTTGTGTAGAATGTTAGGAGAGTTGTGCTGTTGTGTAGAATGTTAGGAGAGTTGTGCTGTTGTGTAGAATGTTAGGAGAGTTGTGCTGTTGTGTAGAATGTTAGGAGAGTTGTGATGTTGTGTAGAATGTTAGGAGAGTTGTGATGTTGTGTAGAATGTTAGGAGAGTTGTGATGTTGTGTAGAATGTTAGGAGAGTTGTGATGTTGTGTAGAATGTTAGGAGAGCTGTGATGTTGTGTAGAATGTTAGGAGAGTTGTGATGTTGTGTAGAATGTTAGGAGAGTTGTGATGTTGTGTAGAATGTTAGGAGAGCTGTGATGTTGTGTAGAATGTTAGGAGAGTTGTGATGTTGTGTAGAATGTTAGGAGAGTTGTACTGTTGTGTAGAATGTTAGGAGAGTTGTGCTGTTGTTCCTGCTCCAGTTGTTTCGTTTTTACCACGCCCTGAGAGTGGAGACAACAGAGACGGACGGGAGAGCGTGGTGGCACCAGCTGCTGGTGCAGGTGCGTGGTCAGAGATCTAGCGGTGGCGTCCATCTGGCCGCCGTGTTGTCACAGAGGGATGGCCAGGCCCCCAAGGCACACTCAGGCTCATTAGACGCCACCCTGGGTGCTACGGCTGTGGTGATCACAGCGGAGGACGCCGCCCGACAGCCCATCAAACAGGAAGGAGAACAGATGGAGGAGAACATCTCCCTGTGTCCCTCCGTGACGACCGCACGTCAGACCCCCTCCACATTTCAACCCTCAAAGACTCAAGAGTCAGCAGCTTTCCCAGACGCACGCTGAAAAACACTGGAGCTCTGCCCAGTTACCTGGACAGCTGTGAGTCCCCCAATCAGAAACCCTGTTGCCCAACACTAAAGGCTATCATTAGAAGAGCTCTGGACACCACTTTTAGCCTGGTTCCTCTCTAGGTTTCTTCCTAGGTTCTGGCCTCTGGCCACCTCTTTGAGCCTGGTTCCTCTCTAGGTTACTTCCTAGGTTCCTTACTTCTGGGGAGTTTTCCCTAGCCAATGTGCTTCTGCTCTGCATTGCTTGCTCTTTAGTGTTTAAGGTACTTTGTGACCACTGCTAAAGTCAAAAGGGCTTCATGAATTATTTGGCTATTGGGTTAAGACTTTTGTCTATTGGGGTATTGTGATTTAGAGTATATTTTTTATTAACAAAGCAAAAATCGGGAGATATTTTACTCTATTCAATGTCTCCCTATCACTATCAGTGACAGAATGACAAAGAATAATGACTCTGTTGTGTTTACGGTAATGGAAAAGAACTCGGACCATGCCCTAGTCAATACTAACCTAACAGGGATCCACTTATTTTCGTTCATTGATCCTCACTGAGGTCCTATAGACGTGTAATGGAAGCCATTAATACAGCTCTGTAATAAATTAGCCCGGTTTGAGACATCGGCCCTTCCAGCTCTTGAAGCTTACAATTGGCTACATGGCTGGACATCCAATAGAAAACAAGTGTCATGTAAAAGGATAGCAGTTTGATTTCCGTACTACCCACTGGGCAAATACTGGTTGAATCAACGTTGTTTCCACGTCATCAACGTCAGGGAATTTAATATTTTAATTCCTCCCTTTTAACCTAAATCCAATGACGTGACATAGATTATTTTATTTTTTTTCATTTAATGTTAGTTGACAACTCAACCAAATGTAAATCTAAACTAGACGTTGAACTGACGTCTGTGCCCAGTGGGTAGTGTTTCCCATCTCGAAGACGATGGACATCATCAACATATAGTGACAACCGCCCGCAATTAGCTCTAAGAGTGGAATGCAGTATGTTTGACAGAGCTGCTTATCAATAGCACATCTCCTTTATTACATATCATGAAATGGGGGCGGATTGCTTGATGCATTTTAACTGGTAAGTCTTTCTCTGCGTTTGAATATGTAAGGTGCTGCAGGATAAATCTATATTGATGATTCTGAAGCTCCTTTGGGAGAGAGAGCAATCCTCTAGTATATCGAGTTCTGGAATTGCTTTTGTAATATTGTTTGGCAAAACGGCTATGAAATATTGTTTTGTTGTTGATGAAGGTTCCATAAGGTGCCGACCGTACCTTTTGAGACGGGGGAGCAAGGATTTTTTTATTTTTTTTTGCACCTGTTGTTATTGGAAACAATTTCCTGATTGTGCAATGCCAAACAAAATCAATCTTTTATTTTCAGAGCCTGGGGTTGTCACGAGACACAGTGCCTTCAGAAAGTATTCACACCCTTTGACCTCTTATTTTGTTCTGTTGCAAAGAGGGATTCAAATGGACTGAATTGTACATTTTTGACAACGATCTAAACGAAATGCTTTGTAATGTTAACATGGAAGAAAAATCCAAACATTTGTATAAAAAAAATAAAACACTAATATATTTAATTTACAAAAGTATTCAACCCCCCTAAATCAATACATGTTAGAATCACCTTTGGCATCGATTACAGATGTGAGTCTTTCTGGGTCTCTAAGAGCTTTCCACACACCTGGATTGTGCAACATTTACCCATTATTCTTTAAAAAAGTCCTGTCAAATCGGTTGTTGATCATTGCTAGACAACATTTTCAGTTCTTGTCATAGATTTTCCAGCAGATTTAAGTCATAACTTTACCTCGGCCACTCAGGAACATTCAATGTCTTCCTGGTAAGCAACTCCAGTGTAGATTTGTCATTGTGCTTTAAGTTCTTGCCCTGCTGACAGGTGAATTCATCTCACAGTGTCTTGTGGGAAAGCAGACTGAAACAAGTTTTACTCTAGGATTTTGCCTGTGCTTAGCTCCATTCCATTTATTTTTTATCATGATGAACTCCCCAGTCCTTAAGGATTACAAGCATACCCATAACATGATGCAGCCACCACTATGCTTGAAAATATGGAGAGTGGTACAGAGTAATATGTTGTATTGGATGTGCCCCAAACATACAGTATCACTTTGTATTCAGGACAAAACGTCAATTGCTTTGCCACATTGTTTGCAGATTTACTTGTTGCAAACAGGAAGCCTATTTTGGAAAATGTTGATTCTGTACAGGCTCCCTTCTTTTCACTCTGTCACTTAGGTTACTATTGTAGAGTAACTCGAATGTTGTTGATCCATCCACAGTTTTCTCCCATCACAGCTGTTAAACTGTTTTAATGCCACCATTTAAATCCCTGATCCGTTTCCTTCCTCTCCGGCAACTGAGTTAGGAAGGACGTCTGTATCTTGTAGTGACTGGGTGTATTGATACACCATCCATCCAAAGCATAACTGATACATCAACATGCTCAAATGTAAATTCAGTGTCATTGGAAAACCTCCCTGGTGTTTTTGGTTGAATCTGTAATTGAAATTGACTTGTCGATAGAAGGACCTTACTGCTAATTGTATGTGTATGGTACAGAGATGGGGTAGTCTTTCAAAAATCATGGTAACCATTATTATTGCACACTGAGTGAGTCCATGCAACTTATGTGACTTGTTAAGCACATATTTACTTCTGAACCAATTTAGGCTTGCCATAACAAAAGGGTTGAATACTTATTGACTCAAGACATTTCAGCTTTTTATCTTTAATTAATTTGTCAAAATGTCGAAAAACAACTCCACTTTGACATTATAGGATATTGTGTGTAGGCCAGTGACAAAAAGACTGACATTTACAACAACAAAAAATATTCAGGCTGTAACACAACAAAATATGGGGGGAAAAAAGGGGTGTGAATTCTTTCTGAAGGCACTGTACATTCTTACCACACAGCACAAGTTTTGACATGGCACCTGTTTGTCGAAAATACATTTGGATATCACGGACGGTACCACAACTATGATTTGTTTAGTTGATATTACTCATTTTGAAGAAACGTTGAATTACTGTATGTCTTATAAAACAGGATTTATTTCCAAGCAGTTCAGGTGTTATACCTCTTAGACGTATTACAGTTCAGGTGTTATACCTCTAGACATATTACAGTTCAGGTGTTACACCTCTAGACACATTACAGTTCAGGTGTTACACCTCTAGACACATTACAGTTCAGGTGTTATACTTCTTAGACATATTACAGTTCAGGTGTTATACCTCTAGACATATTACAGTTCAGGTGTCATACCTCTAGACATATTACAGTTCAGGTGTTATACCTCAATGACATATTACAGTTCAGGTGTAATACCTCTAGACATATTACAGTTCAGGTGTTACACCTCTAGACACATTACAGTTCAGGTGTTATACCTCTAGACACATTACAGTTCAGGTGTTACACCTCTAGACACATTACAGTTCAGGTGTTACGCCTCTAGACACATTACAGTTCAGGTGTTATACTTCTTAGACATATTACAGTTCAGGTGTTATACCTCTAGACATATTACAGTTCAGGTGTCATACCTCTAGACATATTACAGTTCAGGTGTTATACCTCAATGACATATTACAGTTCAGGTGTAATACCTCTAGACATATTACAGTTCAGGTGTTATACCTCTAGACACATTACAGTTCAGGTGTTATACCTCTAGACATTACAGTTCAGGTGTTATACCTCTAGACATATTACAGTTCAGGTGTTATACCTCTAGACATTACAGTTCAGGTGTTATACCTCTAGACATATTACAGTTCAGGTGTTATACCTCTAGACATATTACAGTTCAGGTGTTATACCTCTAGACATATTACAGTTCAGGTGTTATACCTCTAGACATATTACAGTTCAGGTGTTATACCTCTAGACACATTACAGTTCAGGTGTTATACCTCTAGACATATTACAGTTCAGGTGTTATACCTCTAGACATATTACAGTTCAGGTGTTATACCTCTAGACATATTACAGTTCAGGTGTTATACCTCTAGACATAATACAGTTCAGGTGTTATACCTCTTAGACATATTACAGTTCAGGTGTTATACCTCTAGACATATTACAGTTCAGGTGTAACACCTCTGAGACATAATACAGTTCAGGTGTTATACCTCTAGACATATTACAGTTCAGGTGTTATACCTCTAGACATATTACAGTTCAGGTGTTATACCTCTAGACATATTACAGTTCAGGTGTTATACCTCTAGACATATTACAGTTCAGGTGTTATACCTCTAGACACATTACAGTTCAGGTGTTATACCTCTAGACATATTACAGTTCAGGTGTTATACCTCTAGACACATTACAGTTCAGGTGTTATACCTCTTAGACACATTACAGTTCAGGTGTTATACCTCTAGACATATTACAGTTCAGGTGTTATACCTCTAGACATATTATAGTTCAGGTGTTATACCTCTTAGACATATTACAGTTCAGGTGTTATACCTCTTAGACATATTACAGTTCAGGTGTTATACCTCAATGACATATTACAGTTCAGGTGTTATACCTCAATGACATATTACAGTTCAGGTGTTATACCTCTAGACATATTACAGTTCAGGTGTTACACCTCTGAGACATATTACAGTTCAGGTGTTATACCTCTAGACACATTACAGTTCAGGTGTTATACCTCTAGACATATTACAGTTCAGGTGTTATACCTCAATGACATATTACAGTTCAGGTGTTACACCTCTGAGACATAATACAGTTCAGGTGTTATACCTGAATTAAATATTACATTTCATCTGTTACAGTTTTGGGGTTTACAATATTTGGCTGACATGAGGGCGTCTCACTTGCCATAGCGAGGAGTCCCAAACTCATACACATACACATCCACTGCACAGTTCATTTCTCTGCTTTTATAGGCCAGTGTACTGCAGGTATTGTCATTGACTAGTTAGATTGACTTCGTGAAACCGGATCCTGCTCGCAGCAGCAGCAGAGCTGCAAAGAGGAATTTGGCTTGTGACAGGTTATTGCGCTTTGTAAATAATTGAATCAATGCACATTCACTTAGAGTCTAACTGCATTCACTGTGACATATGTTACATTGGACAGATACACAGTCTCTGTCTCTCTTTAGTTTCTGCTTTCAACAAAGCTCTGTGCGGATTTCAGAGGCCAAACACCAATCAAATCCCTGCAAAAAAACACACACAAAAAAAAACAGCATAGCCCAGCATAAATTTCAGGCTGGTCCATGCTGGTCTATGCTGTTAGTGCTGGTCAGATGCTGGTCTAGCTGGTTCTGCTGGACAACCAGCCTTTGTTGTGTTCTCTCTGGTGACCAGCCTTCATTGTTTTTTTTGTTGGTGACCAGCCTTTGTTTTTTCGACGACACTAGTGACCAGCCTTCATTGTGTTTTGGCTGGTGACTAGATTTCGTTGTTTTTTCATTGGTGACCAGCCTTCTTTGTGTTTGGACACTGGTGACCAGCCTTCGGTGTGTTTTTGCTGGTGACCAACCTTCGTTGTGTTTTTGCTGGTGACCAGCCTTCGGTGTGTTTTTACTGGTGACCAGCCTTCGGTGTGTTTTTACTGGTGACCAGCCTTCGTTGTGTTTTTACTGGTGACCAGCCTTCGGTGTGTTTTTACTGGTGACCAGCCTTCAGTGTGTTTTTACTGGTGACCAGCCTTCGGTGTGTTATTACTGGTGACCAGCCTTCGGTGTGTTTTTGCTGGTGACCAGCCTTCGGTGTGTTTTTACTGGTGACCAGCCTTCGGTGTGTTTTTACTGGTGACCAGCCTTCGGTGTGTTTTTACTGGTGACCAGCCTTCGGTGTGTTTTGGACACTAGTGACCAGCATAAATTAAAGTAGAACCGTCATCAAGTCACATTATGCTGGCTTGGAAAGTGATGTTTAATTCCTTTTTGAATCCATTCAGAGTGGATTCTCATAATCTGCATTCAGGTTGACTGCCAGGGTTAAAAAATATGAATAAATTAGACTACCTAATAAACCACCTAAACTGGATAACCATTTCAGTAACGGATGTAATAAGTCCAACTAAGATTGAATCAGTTTAGAAAAATGTATTTAATTTTTCTTTGTGTAGCATAATATAAATGAATTGATTAATTAATCAATGTAAACAGACACCTCACAAGTCCTCAACTGGCAGCTTCATTAAATAGTACCCGAAAAAACACCAGTGAAGAGTGAAAACAACAGTGAAGAGGCGACTCTGTGATGCTGGCCTTCTAGGACTTGTGAGGTGTCTGTTTCACAAACTAGACACTCTAATGTCCTTGTCTTCTTGCTCAGTTGTTCACCGGGGCCTCCCACTCCTCTTTCTATTCTCATTAGAACCAGTTTGCCCTGTTCTGTGAAGGGAGTAGTACACAGCGTTGTACGAGATCTTCCGTTTCTTGGCAATTTCTTGGATGGAATAGCCTTCATTTCTCAGAACAAGAATAGACTGACGAGTTTCAGAAGAAAGTTTTTTGTTTCTGGATGTTTTGAGCCTGTAATCGAACCCACAAATTCTGATGCTCCAGATACTCAACTAGTCTAAAGAAGGCCAGTTTTATTGCTTCTTTAATCAGCACAACCATTTTCAGCTGTGCTAACATAATTGCAAAAGCGTTTTCTAAGGAACAATTAGCCTTTTAAAATGATAAACTTGGATTAGCTAACACAACATGCCATTGAAACACAGGAGTGATGGTTGCTGATAATGGGCCTCTGTACGCCTATGTAAAAATCTGCCGTTCCCAGCTACAATAGTCATTTACAACGTTAACAATGTCTACACTGTATTTCTGATCAATTTGATGTTACTTTAATGGACAAAATAAAGTGCTTTCTTTCAAAAACAAGAACATTTCTAAGTGACCCCAAACTTTTGAACGGTAGTGTAGATACTATCAACTCAGTACAATATGTAAGAACAGCTGTAGTTGCCTCACCTTTTAAATTCAAAAATCTTTCTGTCTTGGCTGATATGATATAGATTATATTTTTCATAGAATTCCATGACAACCAGGGGCACGTTAAGAGGCTTGATGAAAAAGGGTTCAGAGCGAGGGATGTTACCTTGACAATGTCCCTTAAAAACCCAACACGTACAGAAAGAAAAAATGCAATCCTACTACCGCTGTGTGAAGTTATTAACTTGCTGAGCGGAGGCAGGGTGTAGCTTTGTTACCTGGCTAACAAGCCACCTTCATAGCTCCCAGATGGTCGTTGTGTGGTTTTCAGGAGGCGACGTTCCCTGTTCATTAGGGCCCTCAGAGCTGGCGGATATGGACCATCTGTGTCTGGGGACATGGTGCGGTGAGGGGCCATGACAACCAAGAGTGTTTACCTCTTGGCTCACTCACATTTGAACTTCAAAAAATTGAAAAAATAAATCCTCTTATCTTTCTGCCACCTCTATGTTGATGTTTCAGTAGAAAAAAAATAAATGGCTCATGTGGTTTAAAAATAAATGGCTCATGTGGTTTACCACTAGGCTAGCCCCTGAGTGATAACCCTCTTCTTTCCCTTATGTCTCACAACAAGTTATGACTTCAGCTTTTAGGCTGTTGTTGTGAGTTCCGATTGATTGCATAACATAAACCTTTTTCAAATGTCAAATCAACTTTAATGGTCATAATATATGAATTTATGAGCCCGTTTTCTGAGTAATATTGCTAAATGTATTAATTTATGAGTAAGTTTTCTGAGGAGTATTGCAAACTGTACTTTAAATTGTAGTGCTTTTTATTGTGAATGCACAACTTCCTTCTCTTAAAAGAAGAAGAAGAAGAAGAGAGACAGAGGACATTTTGGGGTAGTGACGCAAATGTTATTCCTCTGCTAGTGTTTTTGGAAACTCATTTTTCTCCTGTGTGGTACGATGATAGGGTTATGGTGTCTGGTTGAACAGTCAGCCGATGTATTCCCCTACAGACACAGGGCCTGTTGGTAGGGTTATGGTGTCTGGTTGCACAGTCAGCCGATGTATTCCCCTACAGACACAGGGCCTGTTGGTAGGGTTATGGTGTCTGGTTGCACAGTCAGCCGATGTATTCCCCTACAGACACAGGGCCTGTTGGTAGGGTTATGGTGTCTGGTTGCACAGTCAGCCGATGTATTCCCCTACAGACACAGGGCCTGTTGGTAGGGTTATGGTGTCTGGTTGCACAGTCAGCCGATGTATTACCCTACAGAAACAGGGCCTGTTGGTAGGGTTATGGTGTCTGGTTGCACAGTCAGCCGATGTATTCCCCTACAGACACAGGGCCTGTTGGTAGGGTTATGGTGTCTGGTTGCACAGTCAGCCGATGTATTCCCCTACAGACACAGGGCCTGTTGGTAGGGTTATGGTGTCTGGTTGCACAGTCAGCCGATGTATTCCCCTACAGACACAGGGCCTGTTGGTAGGGTTATGGTGTCTGGTTGCACAGTCAGCCGATGTATTCCCCTACAGACACAGGGCCTGTTGGTAGGGTTATGGTGTCTGGTTGCACAGTCAGCCGATGTATTACCCTACAGAAACAGGGCCTGTTGGTAGGGTTATGGTGTCTGGTTGCACAGTCAGCCGATGTATTCCCCTACAGACACAGGGCCTGTTGGTAGGGTTATGGTGTCTGGTTGCACAGTCAGCCGATGTATTACCCTACAGAAACAGGGCCTGTTGGTAGGGTTATGGTGTCTGGTTGCACAGTCAGCCGATGTATTCCCCTACAGACACAGGGCCTGTTGGTAGGGGCCTTGCACCGCCATAGGATCCACAAGGATTCATTGCATAATTGCACACAAGATTTGTGGCGTGAAGCATCTGTACAGGAACAAGAGACAGCTCCATCTGTGATTTTATCGTGGGCATGTCCTGGGAATGCTGCTATCAATAAAAATCCAACATGATATCAAAACATGTTCTTCCTCAGAGCAAGTTCTAGTGACACATGAAGTTGTGAATCGTTGGGTAGAGAATTAATATATACCTGTTGAGTTATGAGCTCCTGCATGGGCTCCATTGTGTCCCAGCAACCTGAACATACCAAAACATGAGGGAAACCCTATCACATGGCATGATTTGAGAAAATGGGGTCTGAGATTACAATCAGGCTGTATTGATTTTTCCGAACCATTCATGTTTTTCAAAGACCATCAATAGCTCAGTTGGTAGAGCATGGTGTTTGCAAGGACAGGGCCGTGGGTTTGATTCCCAACGATGACCAGTATGAAAATGTAGGGATCCAATACTGTAAGTTGCTTTGGATAAGGGTGACTGCTAAATGAAAAAAATCGAATTAATGCTTACATCCCCTCAATTTTTTAAGGGGGTAGATCAGCTTTAATATTGGAAATCGATTGTGGCTTCTATCAATGTAATTATCTGCATGATTTCTAATCCCCCATATATATTTTCTATATATTTTTAAATATATATAGTACCAGTCAAAAGTTTGGACACACCTACTTATTCAAGGGTTATTCTTATTTTTAAATTTGTTTTCTCAACATTGTTGAATAACAGTGAAGACATCAAAACAATTAAATAACACATATGGAATCATGTAGTGACCAAAAAAGTGTTATATTATGAATAAATATATTTTATTTGATAGATTCTTCAAAGTAGCCACCCTTTGCCTTGATAACAGCTTTGCACACTTGGCATTCTCTCAACCAGCTTTACCTGGAATGGTTTTCCAAAAGTCTTGAGGGAGATCTAACATATGCTGAGCACTTATTGGCTGCTTTTCCTTCACTCTGCGGTCCAACTCATCCCAAACCATCTCAATTGGGTTGATGTCGGATGATTGTGGAGGCCAAGTCATCTGATGCAGCACTCCATCACTCTCCTTCTTGGTCAAATAGCCCTTACACAGCCTGGAGATGTGTTGAGTCATTGTCCTGTTGAAAAACAAATGATAGTCCCTTTAAGCGCAAACCAGATGCAATGGCGTATCGCTGCAGAATGCTGTGGTAGCCATGCTGGTTAAGTGTGCCTTGAATTCTAAATAAATCACCTACAATGCCACCAGCAAAGCACCCCCACACCATCACACCTCCTCCTCCATGCTTCACGGTGGGAACCACACATGCGGAAATCATCCGTTCACCTATTCTGCGTCTCACAAAAACACGGCGGTTGTAACCAAAATTCGCAAATTTGGACTCATCACACCAAAGGACAGATTTCCACTGGTTCATTGCCCAAGCAAGTCTCTTCTTCTCATTGGTGTCCTTCAGTCGTGGTTTCTTTGCAGCAATTCGACTATGAAGGCCTGATTCACGCAGTCTCCTCTGAACAGTTGATGTTGAGATGTGTCAGTTACTTGAACTCTGTGAATTGTTTATTTGGGCTGCAATTTCTGAGGTGTAGTTAACTCTAATTAACTTATCCTCTGCAGCAGAGGTAACTCTGGATCTTCCTTTCCTGTGGCGGTCTTCATGAGAGACAGTTTCATCAAAGCGCTTGACGTTTTTTGTGACTGCACTTGAAGAAACTTTCTAAGTTCTTGAAATTTTCCGGATTGACTGACCTTCATGTCTAAAAGTAATGATGGACTGTCGTTTCTCTTTGCTTATTTGAGCTGTTCTTGCGTTAATATGGACTTGATCTTTTACCAAATAGAGCTATCTTCTGTATGCCAACTCGACCATGTCACAACACAACTGATTGTCTCACATGCATTAAGAAGGAAAAAAATTCCACAAATTAACTTTTAACAAGGCACATCTGTTAATTGAAATGCATTCCAGGTGACTACCTCATGAAGCTGGTTGAGAGAATGCCAAGAGTGTGCAAAGCTGTCATCCAAACTTTTCATAGTGTTGATGTCTTCACTATTATTCTAAAATGTAGGAAATAGTAAAAATAAAGAAAAACCCTTGAATAAGTAGGCGTGTCCAAACTTTTGACTGGTACTGTATATTTTACAACATCTTGCATATCTTAATTCATTTCCTCAATTAATAAATAATATGCGTAATAATGTAGGCACTTCATATGTCATACATTACCTAGAATTCCATAACCAATGTGAAGTCCTAGCTGATGGAGCTCAGATACACCCTTCCTCTGAAATACACACACACACACGCTGGTCCCCCATTTTCCAAAGCATCTCTGAGCATTCAGACCTTTTGATTATTTTGTGCCGCCAGGGACAATCTCTGATTGTCCAAGTGTGACCCCCGCCCCATGGGTTACTGCAGCTGGTGTTGCCAGCACTGCCACTACCTGGGTGAGGGTCTCACTGGAATTCCCACCGGCTAGGTACAAGGTCGTCAAGGTTCTCATTAGCAGCTTTGAGAAATGACTTGTGTATATTTTTATCCACCCGGGGGCTTTGGCTTTGTTGGACCAACCCTGCCAGGCAGGATCAGACTCTCTGGGGGCGGTGCTGCTTTAGTGGGTCTCTCTATCTTTCTGTCTTGGCTGCTTATAGGCTACAGTACTTGCAGTAGGCCTATAAAAGAGATAAGGACTTCTCCTTAGTGTGTGGGTAGCTCAGGTGGGTGTCTAGGGTATAGGGTTGGGGATCGTTCCGTCATGATAGGACAATAAATAAATTAAATAAATATATTTGGAATTCATGTTAAACTGTACAGTGCAGTGGGAAGACCCTTTAAATGTTTCCAGATTTTGTTACAGCCTTATTCTAAAATGGATGAAATAATTTTTTTCCCTCAGCAATCTACATAATGACAAAGCAAAAACAGTTAAATTTTTTATTTTTTTTTGCAAATTTATTACAAACAAAAAACAAAATGATCACATTTATCACAATTATTCACACCCTTTACTCAGTACTTTGTTGAAGCACCTTTGGCAGCGATTACAGCCTCAATTTGCTCCAATACACCTGTATTTGGGGAGTTTCTCCCATTATTCTCTGCAGATCCTCTCAAGCTCTGTCAGGTTGGATGGGGAGCGTCGCTGTACAGCTATTTTCAGGTCTCTCCAGAGATGCTCCATCGAGTGGCTGGGCCACTCAAGGACATTCAAAGGCTTTTCCTAAAGCCACTTCTGCATTGTCTTGGCTGTGTGCTTAAGGTCATTGTTCTGTTGGAAGGTCAACATTCGCATCAGTCTGAGATCCTGAGCACTCTGGAGCAGGTTTTCATCAAGGATCTCTCTATACTTTGCTCTGTTCATCTTTCCCTTGATCCTAAATAGTCTCCCAGTCCCTGCTGCTGAAAAACATCCCCACAGCATGATGCTGCCACCGCCATGCTTCACCGTAGGGATGGTACCAGGTTTCCTCCAGACGTGACACTTGGTATTCAGGCCAAAGAGTTCAATCTTGATTTTATCTGACCAGAGAGTATTGTTTCCCACGGTCCTCCAAGCGGGCTGTCATGTGCTTTTTACTGAGGAGTGGTTTCCATCTGGTAACTCTACCATAAATGTCTGATTGGTGGAGTGCTGCAGAGATGATTGTCCTTCTGGAAGGTTCTCCCATCTCCACAGAGGAACTCTGGAGCTCTGTCAGAGTGATCATCGCGTTTTTGGTCACCTCCCTGACCAAGGCCCTTCTCCCCCGATTGCTCAGTTTCTAGGAAGAGTCTTAGTGGTTCCAAACGTGTTCCATTTAAAACCTGTACAGGATCGGTGTCCCTATACCCGAGACGGTTGTTGCAAACGTGCGCTAATGTGATTAGCATGACAGTTGTAAGTAACCGCAAACTTTCCAGAACATAGACATGTCTTATGTGGGCAGAAAGCTTAAATTCTTGTTAATCTAACTGCACTGTCCAATTTACAGTAGCTATTACAGTGATTATTATTGTTTGAGGAGAGTGCACAACAACAACAAACATTTATCATGACAACTGGTTTGATACATTCACCTCGGAAGGTAAATAATGTACTTACATTCAGTCATCTTTATATGATTTGTCATCCTGAGGGCCCCAGACATAAAATGTAGGATAGTTTTGTTTGATAAAATCATTTTTTATATTCAAATGTAGGAACTGGGTTCAACGTGTGTTTTTTTTGTTTGTATTATCTTTTATCAGATCTAATGTGTTATATTTTCCTACATCAATTTCACATTTCGACAAACTTCCATGTTTCCTTTCAATTGGTATCAAGAAAATGCATATCCTTCAGATTTTTGGCGAAAATTGAAAAAGGGTCCGATCCTTATTAAGAATGATGGAGGCCACTGTGTTCTTGGGGTACTTAAATGCTGCAGAACATTTTTGGTACCCTTCCCCAGATCTATGCCTCGACACAATCCTGTCTCTGAGCTCTACGGGCAATTCCTTCAACCTCATGGCTTGGTTTTTGCTCTGACATACCCTGTCAACTGTGGAACCTTATATAGACAGCTGTGTGCCTTTCCAACTCATGTCCAATCAATTGAATGTAGCACAGGTGGACTCCAATCAAGTTGTAAAACATTTAAAGGATTACCAGTGGAAACAGGATGCACCTGAGCTCAATTTCGAGTCTCATAGAAAAGGGTCTGAATACTTATGTAAATAACATATTTTTTTATTTTATACATTTTCAAAAATGTAAAATAACCTGTTTTCACTTTGTCATTGTGGGGTATTGTGTAAAGAATGAGGAGGGATTCTTTTGGTTTATTCCATTTTAGAATAAGGCTGTAACGCAACAAAATGAGGAAGAAGTCAAGGGGTCTGAATACTTTCTGAATGCACTGTATATTGTTTACTATCTGTTTTCTATGTATGTTATTTAATGCTTTTCCATGGGCTATTAGTAAGGCCAATTTCAATGTTTCATCATTGTTTAGAATGTTGGGGGATACCCTGAAGGGGTCCTAAAATTCCAATCAAATAGCTAATTGATCCATGGTATGACCATCTTAAAACAATTCCATATGTTATCTTAGTAGAACCCTTTGCACACCCACCCACCCCAGTGTAGACTCTAGAGTGACATCAATAAGGGATCATAGCTTTCACCTGGACTCACCTGGTCAGTCTATGTCATGGAAAGAGCATTTCTTTTTGTACACAGTGAATACCCAGATATAATTATATCATTCTCTGTATACTTGACCAAAGTTGCCAAAAAAGTTCATATGGATTCTCTCTGATGAACCAACGGTGCATTTCAATGTAGGGAAAATTAATACAAATCTTACATTAATATAAAACAGACAATAACAGTACATTAACTGCAGCTACATGTTGTTAAATGTGTTGATAATCAAGTCAAATCAAGGAAGTGATTCAAAATCTGTCAAAATATAAAACTAAACAGATTCTCATACTTTGGAACATTTAGTTTATTTAGGGCTGATATCTCATTGGTATCTTGATGCTGATGGGCCTGGAACCAGCCATGTGATTTATATATTATTCAATTATTTATTTTGGTATGCATGTCTCGAATTGGGTCTCCTCCTCCTCATCTCTTAGCTATTGAATTGATGGTGGACCAGGCAGATGGAAATGGAAGACCATCTTTTCACTGAGTCAAAAGGACAGGACCTCGCTAAGGAACCAAGGCATAATGAAAGCATTATGGTTCTGTTCAATATTTATGAACTTGCAGTCTCAGGTCTATACAGATCTATACAGAGAATGGCGAGCCGGTAAAATCCAGCGACCTGCGTTATACCACCAGGGATGTTTCTAAATCAATTTGGATAATGAATGCCGTTTATTTTATATATATATTTTTTCCATCTCTGTATGTGAAGCTGGTAGATGAATGAAGGAATAGTTTATTTCTTACCTGAATTACCCCATCGTGGTACATTTTCCCTTCGACCAAACTCTTTCTATTAGTCTCAGAAGCATGTTGTTTTCCATTTCCAAAGTAATTACTAAGGATTATGTATTTTCTCATTTATTGATCTCATTTGAGAGGGTGGTACGTTCGTTGTGTGCAGTAGTCAGTGGGATGGACCGGAGTGGAAACTACTGATGATACTACAGAATGCACCTTGAACATCAGAAAGTCCATAACAATCACTCCCTCCACCTCTACTGTTTTTCTTCCCTGTCCACCGCTTTCTATCCCTCTATTCAGCACAATGCCCCTATATCCACTTCATCTCTCCTTAAGTGGCAATCAATAAGTGGCCAATCCACTGAGGTCTGTATGACAATCTGCCGGACAGGATAAGTTTTACAACCGCAAGTAATCCTGTTTTTTATTTCTACGGTGGTGGCAGTGTGACCTAATACATTCTGAAGTGGATCTTTTACAGCCATATCTGTAAAGTGTCTTGAGTTATTCCTGTTACACAAAGGGCGGATTTATGTGGCCATTCCGGGCGAGATGGAAAGGGTCCTGATGAATGCATGGGAGTGCCACAGAGATTTACTGGCAGTCCCGCACCCAGCACGCGCCGCTCCGTGTCAAGCTCAAATGGTTCAAGGTTCGATCGCGTTTAAATCAGATAGTTTGGGATTTTGGCAATGAAGTCTTTTAACTACTTCCCCAGAGTCAGATGATGTTGTGGAACTATTTGTATGTCTCTGCATCCAGTATGAAGGAAGTTAGAGGTAGTTCACGAGCCAATGCTAAGTAGTGTTAGCGCAATGACTGGAAGTCTAATGTTCCTATAGACTTCCAGTCATGGCGCTAACGCTAGTTAGCAATTGTGCTAACGGTAGTTGGCAACTTCCTTCAAACTGAACGCAGAGATATTAAAATGTTATCCACGAGTTAATCTGACTCTGGGCTTCCTTGCTGCAACTATCCCTTTCATATTAATTGCCCATACGCTTGCAAAAACATGTAATGGAATTGGAATTGATACATTGATGTGCCTGTATGTTTAGAAGTACTTCAAGTGGTGATTTATCTGTTCGCTTGAACAAGGGGTTTAACTCAGTGAATATTCTCGGGTTTTTGAGGGTGCATTGGAAAGAAAACCCTGACTGTGCTACATTGGAGTAGTCATAGTGGGAAAAACACAGCATACTCCCTTGTAAACTATGCAACAAGGGCCTGTACTAGCTCTATACACCCTCTATTAATCCTGCACTAGCTCTATACACCCTCTATCAATCCTGTACTAGCTCTATACACCCTCTATCAATCCTGTACTAGCTCTATACAACCTCTATCAATCCTGTACTAGCTCTATACACCCTCTATCAATCCTGTACTAGCTCTATACAACCTCTATCAATCCTGTACTAGCTCTATACAACCTCTATCAATCCTGTACTAGCTCTATACACCCTCTATCAATCCTGTACTAGCTCTATACACCCTCTATCAATCCTTCGTGTTTAAAACGGCTGGAGCTTACCCTCCTCAGATCATCACCTTAGGATAAACTCCTGGCCCTATATTACCTAGATAATGAACCAACATTCAAGGTATGAGTTGAAATGATTTAATGAGCAGACTTCATGTGATTCAGATGAAAGAATGGTCTCTAAAATCTGTTCTGTTCTGTCAGCCGCTACTGAACGTAATGGTCCAGCAGGAAATACTCTGGCCCCATATGATACCTGCTCCCGCCCCATATGATACCTGCTCCCGCCCCATATGATACCTGCTCCCGCCCCATATGATACCTGCTCCCGCCACATATGATACCTGCTCCCGCCACATATGATACCTGCTCCCGTCCCCTATGATACCTGTTCCCGCCTCCTATGATACCTGCTCCTGTCCCCTATGATATCTGCTCACGCCTCCTATGACACCTGCTCCCGTCTCTTATGATACCTTCTCTTGCCCCCTATGATACCTGCTCCCGTCCCCTATGATACCTGCTCCCGTCCCCTATGATACCTGCTCCCACCCCCTATGATACCTGCTCACGCCTCTAATGATACCTGCTACCGCCCCTTATGATACCTGCTCCCGTCCCCTATGATACCTGCTCCCGTCCCCTATGATACCTGCTCACGCCTCTTATGATACCTGCTCCCGCCTCCTATGATACCTGCTCCCGTCCCCTATGATGCCTGCTCCCGCCTCCTATGATACCTGCTCCCTCCTCCTATGATACCTGCTCCCGCCTCCTATGATACCTGCTCCCGTCCCCTATGATACCTGCTCACGCCTCCTATGATACCTGCTTCCGTCCCCTATGATACCTGCTACAGCCCCCTATGATACCTGCTCACGCCTCCTATGATGCCTGCTCCCGTCCCCTATGATACCTGCTCACGCCTCCTATGATACCTGCTCCCGCCCCTTATGATACCTGCTCCCGTCCCCTATGATACCTGTTCCCGCCTCCTATGATACCTGCTCCGGTCCCCTATGATATCTGCTCACGCCTCCTATGATACCTGCTCCCGTCTCTTATGATACCTTATCTTGCCCCCTATGATACCTGCTCCCGTCCCCTATGATACCTGCTCCCGTCCCCTATGATACCTGCTCACGCCTCTTATGATACCTGCTCCCGCCTCCTATGATACCTGCTCCCGTCCCCTATGATGCCTGCTCCCGCCTCCTATGATACCTGCTCCCTCCTCCTATGATACCTGCTCCCGCCTCCTATGATACCTGCTCCCGTCCCCTATGATACCTGCTCACGCCTCCTATGATGCCTGCTTCCGTCCCCTATGATACCTGCTACAGCCCCCTATGATACCTGCTCACGCCTCCTATGATGCCTGCTCCCGTCCCCTATGATACCTGCTCACGCCTCCTATGATACCTGCTCCCGCCCCTTATGATACCTGCTCCCGCCCCATATGATACCTGCTCCCGCCCCCTATGATACCTGCTCCCGCCCCTTATGATACCTGCTCCCGCCCCTTATGATACCTGCTCCCGTCCCCTATGATACCTGCTCCCGCCTCCTATGATACCTGCTCCCGTCCCCTATGATACCTGCTCATGCCTCCTATGATACCTGCTCCCGCCCCCTATGATACCTGCTCACGCCTCTTATGATACCTGCTCCCGTCCCCTATGATACCTGCTCCCGTCTCTTATGATACCTTCTCTTGCCCCCTATGATACCTGCTCCCGCCTCCTATGATACCTGCTCCTGCCCCTTATGATACCTTCTCCCGTCCCCTATGATACCTGCTCCCGTCTCTTATGATACCTTCTCTTGCCCCCTATGATACCTGCTCCCGCCTCCTATGATACCTGCTCCTGCCCCTTATGATACCTGCTCCCATCCCCTATGATACCTGCTCCCGTCCCCTATGATACCTGCTCATGCCTCCTATGATACCTGCTCCCGCCCCATATGATACCTGCTCACGCCTCTAATGATACCTGCTCCCGTCCCTTATGATACCTGCTCACGCCTCCTATGATACCTGCTCACGACTCTTATGATACCCGCTCCCGTCCCCTATGATACCTGCTTCAGCCCCCTATGATACCTGCTCCCGTCCCCTATGATACCTTCTCTTGCCCCTTATGATACCTGCTCCCACCCCCTATGATACCTGCTCCCGTCCCCTATGATACCTGCTCTTGCCTCCTATGATACCTGCTTCAGCCCCCTATGATACCTGCTCCCGTCCCTTATGATACCTGCACCCGTCCCCTATGATACCTGCTCACGCCCCTTATGATACCTGCTCCCGTCCCTTATGATACCTGCTCCCGTCCCCTATGATACCTGCTCACGTCCCCTATGATACCTGCTCCCGTCCCTTATGATACCTGCTCACGCCTCCTATGATACCTGCTCCCGTCCCTTATGATACCTGCTCACGCCTCCTATGATACCTGCTCCCGTCCCCTATGATCCATGCTCACGCCTCCTATGATACCTGCTCCCGCCCCATATGATACCTGCTCACGCCTCTTATGATACATGCTCACGCCTCCTATGATACCTGCTCACGCCCCCTATGATACCTGCTCCCGTCCCTTATGATACCTGCTCCCGTCCCCTATGATACCTGCTCCCGTCCCCTATGATACCTGCTCCCGTCCCTTATGATACCTGCTCACGCCTCCTATGATACCTGCTCCCGCCCCATATGATACCTGCTCACGACTCCTATGATACCTGCTCACGCCTCCTATAATACCTGCTCACGCCTCTTATGATACCTGCTCCCGTCCCCTATGATACCTGCTCACGCCTCCTATGATACCTGCTCACGCCTCCTATGATACCTGCTCACGCCTCTTATGATACCTGCTCCCGTCCCTTATGATACCTGCTCCCGTCCCCTATGATACCTGCTCCCGTCCCCTATGATACCTGCTCACGCCTCCTATGATACCTGCTCCCGCCCCCTATGATACCTGCTCACGCCTCTTATGATACCTGCTCCCGTCCCCTATGATACCTGCTCCCGTCTCTTATGATACCTTCTTTTGCCCCCTATGATACCTGCTCCCGCCTCCTATGATACCTGCTCCTGCCCTTTATGATACCTGCTCCCGTCCCCTATGATACCTGCTCCCGTCTCTTATGATACCTTCTCTTGCCCCCTATGATACCTGCTCCCGCCTCCTATGATACCTGCTCCTGCCCCTTATGATACCTGCTCCCATCCCCTATGATACCTGCTCCCGTCCCCTATGATACCTGCTCATGCCTCCTATGATACCTGCTCCCGCCCCATATGATACCTGCTCACGCCTCTAATGATACCTGCTCCCGTCCCCTATGATACCTGCTCCCGTCTCTTATGATACCTGCTCCAGCCCCCTATGATACCTGCTTCCGCTCCCACCCTCTCCTCCCACCCCCTATGATACCTGCTCACGCCTCCTATGATACCTGCTCCCGCCCCCTATGATACCTGCTCCCGTCCCCTATGATACCTGCTCCCGTCCCCTATGATACATGCTCACGCCTCTTATGATACCTGCTCCCGTCCCCTATGATACCTGCTCACGCCTCCTATGATACCTGCTCACGCCTCCTATGATACCTGCTCACGCCTCTTATGATACCTGCTCCCGTCCCCTATGATACCTGCTCACGCCTCCTATGATACCTGCTTACGCCTCCTATGATACCTGCTCACGCCTCTTTTGATACCTGCTCCCGTCCCCTATGATACCTGCTCACGCCTCCTATGATACCTGCTCACGCCTCCTATGATACCTGCTCACGCCTCTTATGATACCTGCTCCCGTCCCCTATGATACCTGCTCCCGCCCCCTATGATACCTGCTTCCGCCCTCACCCTCTCCTCCCGCCCCCACACCCACCCTCTCCTCCCGCCCCCACACCCACCCTCTCCTCCACTGGCTAACACATTCTATTGACATTCTAGAGTGGAGGACCTGGCAGGTTCTCAGACATTGTGAGATGAGAGAACAGATTGCCCTTAAATCTCTTAATTCTCTCCTTCTTCTTGATGTAGGAACATAATAGACAGACAGACAGACATACAGACTCTCTATATCCAGGCCCTAAAGTGTCCAAACTCACAATAATGTTTAACAATATGTTTGTGTACTGCATGTGCAAATAATTTGATTGGTTGGTCTAGTGGTAATGTCGCAGCCTCCGCCACACATCTAAAGTGTTGGCATAGGTTTGAATCCCTAACCCTAACCATAGGTTTGAATCCCTAACCCTAACCATAGGTTTGAATCCCTAACTCTAACCATAGGTTTGAATCCCTAATCCCTAGTTGTACTCCCTCTAGTCAGAAACCTGAACTTTACAGAGCACTGCTCGCTGCTACTTGCCATGGTCTTTCTTCCAGAGGCTCGTCGTATGACATTAGCGTGGCTGTTTCTGTGGGCTCATGGATAGAATTACCACCAGTGCAATAACGGCAATCAGCCGCTCTGGTGGACGTCATATCAGACACCCACTGGGCTTCGGCCACCTCGCTCTAAATAGAGAACTGATTATAGGGTGGAAACAACTCCTCTGTGTTAATCAATCTGCCGGTCAGACAGGATATGCATGCTTCCATAGAACCTCCAATATCACAAAGCAAGAGAGACGTATCTGACTTTCTCTTTTCTTTCAAGAGATGGAAAATAACAAAATTACAACATCTTGTCTTGTCTGCATTTGAAATTGAACAGATCATTTGAGAGGAGGACAGTGGGGACAGACAGAGAGAGAGAGGAGGACAATGGGGACAGATAGAGAGAGAGAGGACACTGGGGAAAGATAGAGAAAGAGTAGGACAATGGGGACAGATAAAGAGAGAGATGATGACAATGGGCAAAGATAGAAAGAGAGGAGGACAATGGGGTCAGATAGAGAGAGAGGAGGACAATGTGGACAGATAGAGAGAGAGGACGGCAATGGGGACAGATAGAGAGGGAATAGGACAATGGGGACACATAGAGAGAGAGGATGACAATGGGGACAGATAGAGAAAGAGGAGGGCAATGGGGACAGATAGAGAGAGAGGAGGGCAATGGGGACAGATAGAGAGAGAGGAGGACAATGTGGACAGATAGAGAGAGAGGAGGGCAATGTGGACAGATAGATAGAGAGAATGACAATGGGGACAGATAGATAGGGAAGAGGACAATGGGAACAGATAGAGAGGGAAGAGGACGGACAATGGGGACAGATCGAGAGAGAGGAGGGCAATGGGGGCAGATAGAGAGAGGAGGGCAATGGGGACAGATAGAGAGAGAGGAGGACAATGGGGACAGATAGAGAGGGAGGAGGACAATGGGGACAGATAGAGAGGGAAGAGGACAATGGGGACAGATAGAGAGAGAGGAGGGCAATGGGGACAGATAGAAAGGGAAGAGGACAATGGGGACAGATAGAGAGAGAGGAGGGCAATGGGGACAGATAGAGAGAGGTTGTGGCAAAGGGCAGTAGTATGGATTTAAACCTATGGTTAGGGTTAGGGATTCAAACCTATGGTTAGGGTTAGGGATTCAAACCTATGGTTAGGGTTAGGGATTCAAACCTATGGTTAGGGTTAGGGATTCAAACCTATGGTTAGGGTTAAGGTTAGGGGTTAGGGTTATGGTTAGGGTTAGGGTTAGGGTTAGGGGTTAGGGTTAGCTAAAATGCTCTTCTATCCTTCTACGAAAGTCACGTCAAGTCATAGCTGTACTCCCTCTAGTTACAACCCTGTAACATCGGGACCTTTAAACAACGGTGAGCCCCTGACATTGATTTTACCTGCGAGGAACCGTAGATGCATAACTGCCTATCCCTCAATTGATATGCACAGTTAATAATCTGACGACACTCTTATTCAAGGTGACACTCTTATCCAAGGTGACACTCTTATCCAAGGTGACACTCTTATCCAAGGTGACACTCTTATCCAAGGCGACACTCTTATCCAAGGCGACACTCTTATCCAACGTTACACTCTTATCCAACGTTACACTCTTATCCAACGTTACACTCTTATCCAAGGTGACACTCTTATCCAAGGCGACACTCTTATCCAAGGCGACACTCTTATCCAAGGCGACACTCTTATCCAAGGCGACACTCTTATCCAAGGCGACACTCTTATCCAAGGCGACTCTTCTAAAATGCGTAGAGAAAGGAGATAACTGTGTATGGCTGCAGAACAAGTCACGGAGAGATGAACAACTGCATGTGCAGTGGTATGAAGACAGTGTCAAAAAGAAGGTACTTCGTGTTTCAGGCTCATTTGCCTGTTGGATTGGGAGATATGCCATATCTGTATGCTCTTAACATGAAAACAACAGGAATTTCTTCAGTGCTCAGCACATATCAGTTAAGTAGCCTACATATATAAAGTGGAAAGCCAGTTAATAGACTATACTGAGGCAGTGTGTTTAAAAGGCAAACCAAAAATGTCCCACTGGCATGAAATCCTCCCCCCTTTGCCCAAATCACCTCAAACATTGTGCTGATTGCCTATATTCCTTTTGGATCCAATAAAAACGTCCGTTGTTATCGAGTTACCTGCCATCTGTCATTTGTTGAGACTTCTGAGAGCGGCACAACACAGAGAAAAACGTTATAATTGGTCCACAGGGAATTGTATTTCAAGCTAGCACCATATGAAAGCGGATTTAAAGCAGGTGTTGGGCTGAACACCCCAGTTTTACATGGTAATGCTGCTGTGAAAACGTGTCCTATTCCACTGGTAGAAGAGTGTTGCGCCACAATGATGAGGTAACAAGGTGTCTTTTTCAAGAAATGCACTCTTTTCTACAAATGGAGTTGAACATTTCTGATTTTGAGTTTTTTTATTCCTGAAATGAAATTGCACCAATTTATTATTATTATTATTAATATTATATATATATATAAAAAGATCCCAATTTTTTTTCCATATTGCACAAAATAATATTTCTCTCAACTTTTGTACACAAATTTGTTTACATCTCTGTAAGTGATTATTTCTCCTTTGCCAATATAATGCATCCACCTGACAGGTGTGGCTATCAAATAAGCTGACTAAACAGCATGATCATTACACAGGTGCACCTTGTGATGGGGATAATAAAAGCCCACTGTAAAATGTGCAGTTTTGCCACACAACACAATGCCACAGATGTCTCAAGGTCTGAGGGAGCGTGCAATTGGCATGTTGACTGCAGGAATGTCCACCAGAACTGTGGCCAGAGAATTTAATGTTAATTTCTCTACCATAATCCGCCTCCAACGTCCGGCCTCAGAACCGCAGACCACGTGTAACCACGCCAGCCCAGCCCACCTCAACATCCGGCTTCTTCACCTGCGCGATCGTCTGAGAGCAGCCACCATGGACATCTGATGTCTCCTATAGAGCCTTTTTGTGGGGTGGGCCTGGCTCCCAAGTGGGTGGGCTTATGCTCTCCCAAGCCCAGCCATGGTTGCATAATTAATTCGTTTTTATTGACTGATTCCCTCATATGAACTGTAACTCAGTGAAATAATTGAAATTGTTCCATGTTGCATTTATATTTTTGTTCAGTATACATGTCACAAACACAGGCCTTACATACATACATACATACATACATACATACATACATACATACATACATACATACAGACAGTATGCAATATTATTACCTGCTAAATGTGTTTCCCTGAAAAACACCATTATAAATCGACACAAAGGAAAAACTAATCGCTTTGTGTCTCCCCACCTGTGATGCATGAAAGAATTTCCCCCCAAAAAATGGAACAAATTATGCAGCTGATAATTGAACATTGTACGCATCCAAATGACATCTCACACCCTCACTACCCCTTGGGGAGAGAGCAAGACAGCAAACATGTTTTTCTTGGAACGCTAAGTGGTTCTGAAGCTTTCAATTCGTATGAACACTTGCTTATTACAGCAAATACTGGTAAAAAACCCCCACCTTTGCTACAGTTGGTTTTTACAGCATGTGTCTCAAGGTATCAATATTCATCATGATAGACGTTTGGGTCTGGGGGGGGGGGGGACTTTTATTGTGAGGTCATTACATGAACATAGAGAACATAATTGCAGCATTTTTCTCATGTTGTGAACACTCTGTTTGGAGGTATTGACACTAGGGCATTAGCTGGAGTTTTCAGTCAGGCAGAAACCCCTTTAAACACCACTAAAGCGCCCCTTAATCCTGTCATCGCAGGCCATAAACTGGATAATTTCTATGGATCTCAAAGAATATTGTGGCACCGACTAATCCTGTCTCTTTAATTTGCAGTTAAGGAGCTTTCGGATTAGGGGAACAATTAGGCCCCTCTTTGATGGTACAAGTATTAAGCATGGGTCTCCTCACTCACCAGCCTTGCTGTCAAGTATGGGGGGGGGGGGGAATTATGTTACGGCTGCTACTGTTATATTTGTAGCTCTTGGTCTTCCATACTGTAACTACATTGTATAAACTGTATGTACTCCTCCTGAGTGAAAGAAGAACAATCTAGCTGATTCTCTGAAACAAGACTGGGACACTACGTGCTTTTGAGCAAGTTTGAAATACAAAGTAGAAAAATATATTCAAGTATTTATTTGACCTTTATTTAACTTGGCAAGTCAGTTAAGAACAACATTCTTATTTACTATAACGACCTAGGAACAGTGAGTTAACTGCCTTGTTCAGTGGGAGAACGACAGATTTTTACCTTGTCAGCTCAGGGATTCAATCTAGCACCACTCTAACCACTAGGCTACCTGCCGCCCCAAGTAAAAAGTTACATTTGAGGTAAAAAATAAACTCATATTTCTAAGGATGATGTCATTGTGGTAAGAGTTGGAATGCATGCCATCTATTTAGGGATGTTTTGGAGTAGTTTCGAGAGTAAGTGGTTAAAGTCAATGAACTAACAATAGCCCAACATGCAATAAATGTAAGATCTTAATGTGATCACCCTGCTGCAGTAGAACTTTCCTGCAATGCAGGAAATGTAACACTTGTGGTGTATTTAAGGTTTAAAAAGGCTTCTGAACTTTGTAATTTCCACTTGTAAATTTTCCCTTACGAAAAAATGTATCAACCCCTACAAAAATGTCCCTTAATTATAATCCACATAATAATAAATCACATTATCGTGCTGTATCAAAGTGGCTCAAATTAAAATCCTACATCTGTAACATGAAGAACGAGGATATAGAGAAGGTGTATTGCTGTGAAAAACTTCTCTTGAAGCAAGGAGACTCTTGAGATTGGGGTAAACTGTCAGCAGAATATCCCTTTAATACTTGGGAGAAAGTTTCTGCACACATTTCTTCGTACTTTGGGGAAGTTTGTGACACAGACTTAGTATTCAGCATTACAAAGCAATACAAAATTAAAGAAAAATTAGAAATTTGAGGCTTTAGTGATAGCAGAACATATAGTAATTCATCCTCTGCTGTTTCCGTACACCTGTGTCTCTGCAGGACATGGGGGAAAAAATGATAAGCCAGCATATATTTTATTTTGTAGACCAAAGGCTTTGACTATCACACACATTCTCTTTCTCTCCTGCACACACTGCTCATTCCAGCTGCAGTGAGACTTCACAAGGCATTGTCGTAGCTTTCTCCTGGCTTTCCCTTGCCTTGGCCCAAAGGGATGTCAGACCAACTCTCAGCAAAAGGTTCACGTGTCGCTGAGTTGTGAATCAAGCACTGATCCACCAAATACTTTTGTAAAGGGACGCCATCGAAAAGACTCCCTATGGAATCCATTTGTAAAGGGACACCATCGAAAAGACTCCCTATGGAATCCATTTGTAAAGGGTCACCATCGAAAAGACTCCCTATGGAATCCATTTGTAAAGGGTCACCATCGAAAAGACTCCCTATGGAATCCTTTTGTAAAGGGACACCATCGAAAAGACTCCCTATGGAATCCATTTGTAAAGGGTCACCATCGAAAAGACTCCCTATGGAATCCTTTTGTAAAGGGTCACCATCGAAAAGACTCCCTATGGAATCCTTTTGTAAAGGGACGCCATCGAAAAGACTCCCTATGGAATCCATTTGTAAAGGGACGCCATCGATAAAGACTCCCTATGGAATCCATTTGTAAAGGGACGCCATCGAAAAGACTCCCTATGGAATCCTTTTGTAAAGGGACGCCATCGATAAAGACTCCCTATGGAATCCATTTGTAAAAGCACTATCTTATTGTCACAAAAGGCAATATGAGGCAACTCTATGCTCAGAGATGGTGCTAGCTTGCGCAACCCATCGGGCCCCAGTAATGGGGATGTTGTTATTTTGGGGGATATTCCACATTGATTTGACATGGTGTTCTCCAGACTGGCAACACTTCCATAGATGTACACGTTCAGTGACATATAGATTTCTATTTATTAGTTATGAAAAAAGTTTTACTGTTACTGTTACGCAACACCCTGCTACACTTAACTCTCGGTGGAGTGAAAGAGGTATGTGACAAAAAAGGATGACGGAGGCAGAGAATATTACCATTTACTGGGAATTTATTTCCTTAACACGGTAATGTGGGGGAAAGGGGCTGGACGGAACCACGCAAAGAAAGTAACAGTTAGAGTCCTCTCTCCTACCTTACCTGCCTACCCACTACTTACCTAACCTTAAATCCACCTGGCGCGCTAACCAAACTACAAGGGGTGGTCCACCCAGGTCTTACATAGTGTGCATAGACAGAGTACATACTACGGGTATGTGTATGCCCGCAGGCCTCTTGCATAAGCACTCTTTAAACATGAACGAAATACATTAACATTTTATTAGATTGGAGAACACATTGGGAGGGATCTTAAAGACCATTCCTTCATACAGAATCCATACAGATCCTTGATATCCTTTGTCAGTGTTTATGGACTGCCCTCTGATTCAAACCACAAAATGTTGATTTTGTTGTCAGTCAACCGATTCTTTGTCCTGGTACTCCCCCTCCATTGATCATCCTTGATATGTTTCGACAACTTGATTGGAGTCCACCTCTGGTAAATTCAATTGATTGGACATGATTTGGAAAAGAACACACCTGTTTATTTAAGGTCTCACAGTTGACAGTACATGTCAGAGCAAAAACCAACCCATGAGGTCGAAGGAATTGTCCGTAGAGCTCCAAGACAGGATTGAGCGAGTTACAGATCTGGGGAAGGGTACCAAAAAAAAATCTGTAGCATTGAAGGTCCCCAAGAATACAGTGGCCTCCATCATTCTTAAATGGAAGAAGTTTGGAACCACAAAGACTCTTCCTAGAGCTGCCCGTCCGACCAAACTGAGCAATCGGGAGAGAAGGGCCTTGGTCAGGAAGGTGACCAAGAACCCGATGGTCACTCTGAAAGAGCTCCAGAGAGAAACTTCTAGAAGGATGACCATCTCTGCAGCACTCCACCAATCAGGCCTTTATGTTAGAGTGGCCAGACGGAAGCCACTCCTCAGTAAAAGGCACATGATAGCCCGCTTGGAGACTGTCAAAAGGTGAGAAATAAGATTCCCTGGTCTGATGAAACCAAGATTGAACTCTTTGGCCTGAATACCAAGCGTCACGTCTGGAGGAAACCCGGTATCATCCCTATGGTGAAGCATGGTGGTGGCAGCATCATGCTGTATGGATGTTTTTCAGCGGCAGAGACTGGGAGAATAGTCAGGATCGAGGGAAAGATGAAGGGAGCAAAGTACAGAGAGATCCTTGATTAAAACCTGCACAAGGGGGCATAGGACGAAGGTTCACCTTCCAACAGGACAGCGATCCTAAGCACACAGTCAAGACAACGCAGGACTGGCTTTGGGACAAGTCTCTCAATGTCCTTGAGTGGCCCAGACAATCTAATTTTATTTGTCACATGCGCTGAACACAACAGGTGTAGACCTTACAGTGAAATCCTTAATTAGGTAGGGGCTACAGGTGTGCCAAGCTTGTAGTGTCATACCCAAGAAGACTCGAGGCTGTATTCGCTGCCAAAGGTGCTTCAACAAAGTACTGAGTAAATGGTCTGAATACTTACGCAAATTTGATATTAAAGTTTGTATTTTTTCTATTTATATTTGCAAAAATGTAGATCAACCTATTTTTGCTTCGTCATTATGGGGCATTGGGTGTAGATTGATGAGAAAAATAAGTGATTTGATCAATTTGAGAATAAGGCTGTAACGTAACATACTGTGTAAAAAGTCATGGTCTGAATACTTTCCGAATGCACCGTATTTCCTAATTATCTCTCTTTCCTCCCAAAGTGTGCACCTTTTCATTTCCCTTCACTGATTTGAAAGAAAATGACTGGTATTATGAGACATATGTCAGAAACTGCCACTAAACCATGCCGCCACCAATCCAATGCTTTTAGATTTGTGGGAAGTAATGAATGAGTGCACACTTAAGGAGAAAGGAGATATTATTGGGAGAGCCTATGGATTCTCATGGAGAAAGGAGATATTATTGGGAGAGCCTATGAATTCTCATGGAGAAAGGAGATATTATTGGGACAGCCTATGAATTCTCATGGAGAAAGGAGATATTATTGGGAGAGCCTATGAATTCTCATGGAGAAAGGAGATATTATTGGGACAGCCTATGAATTCTCATGGAGAAAGGAGATATTATTGGGAGAGCCTATGAATTCTCATGGAGAAAGGAGATATTATTGGGACAGCCTATGAATTCTCATGGAGAAAGAAGATATTATTGGGACAGCCTATGCATTCTCATGGAGAAATGAGATATTATTGGGACAGCCTATGAATACTCATGGAGAAAGGAGATATTATTGGGACAGCCTATGAATTCTCATGGAGAAAGGAGATATTATTGGGACAGCCTATGAATTCTCATGGAGAAAGGAGATATTATTGTGACAGCCTATGAATTCTCATGGAGAAAGGAGATATTATTGGGAGAGCCTATGAATTATCATGGAGAAAGGAGATATTATTGGGACAGCCTATGAATTCTCATGGAGAAAGGAGATATTATTGGGACAGCCTATGAATACTCATGGAGAAAGGAGATATTATTGGGACAGCCTATGAATACTCATGGAGAAAGAAGATATTATTGGGACAGCCTATGAATACTCATGGAGAAAGAAGATATTATTGGGACAGCCTATGCATTCTCATGGAGAAAGAAGATATTATTGGGACAGCCTATGCATTCTCATGGAGAAAGGAGATATTATTGGGACAGCCTATGAATTCTCATGGAGAAAGGAGATATTATTGGGACAGCCTATGCATTCTCATGGAGAAAGAAGATATTATTGGGACAGCCTATGCATTCTCATGGAGAAAGGAGATATTATTGGGAGAGCCAATGAATTCTCATGGAGAAAGGAGATATTATTGGGACAGCCTGTCACGATCGTGTACTGGAGAGAATGAGGACCAAGGCGCAGCTGGATATGAATACATCTTCTCTTTTTTTATTTAAAAGACGAAGATGAACACGACACGAAACACTTTAACAAAACAACAAAACGACCGTGAAGCTACAAACGTTGTGCACATACAAACAGGCTACAAACGTTCTTACATAGACAATTACCCACAACAAATGAGAGCCTATGGCTACCCTAAATAAGGCTCCCAATCAGAGACAACCGAAATCAGCTGTCTCTAATTGGGAACTCATTCAGGTAACCATAGACTCTCCTAGATAACTAACCACCATAGACAATGCTAAACATCTACACTAAACACAAAACCATATACTACACCTATTAACCCCTTTACCAAATAAACACCCAAAACAACAAAACATAAACATTCCCCATGTCACACCCTGACCTAACTAAAATAATAAAGAAAAACAAAGAATAATAAGGCCAGGGCGTGACATAACCCCCCCCTTGAGGCGCGAACTCCGGGCGCACCATACACAGTCTAGGGGAGGGTCTGGATGGGCTCCCCTCCACGGTGGCGGCTCCGGTCGTAGTCCCCTCGTCACCACAGTACCTAACCACCTCCTAGGCTTTCTCCAAACGACCCCCCTCCACATTAACCCCATTGCATTAAGGGGCAGTTCCGGACTAAAGGACAGTACCAGGGTAAGGGACAGTACCAGGATAAGGGGCAGCACCAGGGTAAGGGGCAGCACCAGGGTAAGGGGCAGCACCAGGGTAAGGGGCAGCACCAGGGTAAGGGGCAGCTCCATGGTACGGGGCAGCTCCGGACTGAGGAATGGCAGCTCCGGACTGAGGGACTGCAGCTCCGGACTGAGGGACTGCAGCTCCGGACTGAGGGACTGCAGCTCCGGACTGAGGGACGGCCCATGGCTGGCTGACAGATCTGGCTGCTCATGGCTGGCTAACGGATCTGGCTGCTCATGGCTGGCTAACTGATCTGGCTGCTCATGGCTGGCTAACTGATCTGGCTGCTCATGGCTGGCTGACGGATCTGGCTGCTCATGGCTAGCTGACGGATCTGGCTGCTCATGGCTAGCTGACGGATCTGGCTGCTCATGGCTAGCTGACGGATCTGGCTGCTCATGGCTAGCTGACGGATCTGGCTGCTCATGGCTAGCTGACGGATCTGGCTGCTCATGGCTAGCTGACGGATCTGGCTGCTCATGGCTAGCTGACGGATCTGGCTGCTCATGGCTAGCTGACGGATCTGGCTGCTCATGGCTAGCTGACGGATCTGGCTGCTCATGGCTAGCTGACGGATCTGGCTGCTCATGGCTAGCTGACGGATCTGGCTGCTCATGGCTGGCTGACGGATCTGGCTGCTCATGGCTGGCTGACTGATCTGGCTGCTCCTGTCTGGTTGGCGGCTCTGGCAGATCCTGTCTGGTTGGCGGCTCTGGCAGATCCTGTCTGGTTGGCGGCTCTGGCAGATCCTGTCTGACGGACGGCTCTAGCGGCTCCTGTCTGGCTGGCGGCTCTAGCGGCTCCTGTCTGGCGGACGGCTCAGTGGGCTCATGGCAGACGGGCGGCTTTGCAGGCTCATGGCAGACGGGCGGCTTTGCAGGCTCATTGCAGACGGATGGCTCAGATGGCGCTGGGGAGACGGATGGCTCAGATGGCGCTGGGGAGACGGATGGCTCAGATGGCGCTTGGCAGACGGGCAGTTCAGTCATTGCAGTGCAGACGGCAGACTCCTGCCGGCTGAGGCGCACTGTAGGCCTGGTGCGTGGTGCCGGGACTGGTGGCACCGGGCTGGGGACACGCATCTCAGGGCTAGTGCGGGGAGCAGCAACAGGACGCACAGGACTCTGGGGACACACAGGAGGCTTGGTGCGTGGTTTAGACACTGGTGGTAAAGGGCTGGAGACACGCACCATATAGCTAGTGCGTGGAGGAGGCACTGGTGGTACTGGGTTGGGGCGGGGAGGTGGCGCCGGAAATACCGGACCGTGCAGGCGTACTGGCTCCCTTGAACGCCGAGCCTGCCCAACCTTACCTGGTTCTATGCTCCCCGTCGCCTGACCAGTGCGGGGAGGTGGAATAACCCGCACCGGCCTATGTAGGCGAACCGGGGACACCATGCGTAAGGCTGGTGCCATGTACGCCGGCCCGAGGAGACGCACTGGTGACCAGATGCGTTGGGCCGGCTTCATGACATATGGCTCAACGCTCAGTCTAGCCCGGCCGATACGTGGAGCTGAAATATACCGAACCGGGCTATGCACGCGTACAGGAGACACCGTGCGCTCTACTGCGTAACACGGTGTCTGCCCCTACTCCCGCTCTCCACGGTAAGTACAGGGAGTAGGCGCAGGTTTCCTACCTGACTTCGCCACCCTCCCTTTAAGGCCCCCCCCAAGAAATTTTTGGGGTGTACTCACGGGTTTCCAGCCTTGTCTCCGTGCTGCCTCCTCATATCGCCTCCTCTCGGCTTTCGCTGCCTCCAGCTCTTCACGAGGGAGGCGATATTCTCCAGGTTGATCCCAAGGTCCATCTCTTTCCAATTCGTCCTCCCAACTCCAGAGATCCTGTGTAGGTAAGTCCTGTTGCCGCCTTCCATGCCGCTTGGTCCTATGGTGGGTAATTCTGTCACGATCGTGTACTGGAGAGAATGAGGACCAAGGCGCAGCTGGATATGAATACATCTTCTCTTTTTTTATTTAAAAGACGAAGATGAACACGACACGAAACACTTTAACAAAACTATACAAAACAACCGTGAAGCTACAAACGTTGTGCACATACAAACAGGCTACAAACGTTCTTACATAGACAATTACCCACAACAAATGAGAGCCTATGGCTACCCTAAATAAGGCTCCCAATCAGAGACAACCGAAATCAGCTGTCTCTAATTGGGAACTCATTCAGGTAACCATAGACTCTCCTAGATAACTAACCACCATAGACAATGCTAAACATCTACACTAAACACAAAACCATATACTACACCTATTAACCCCTTTACCAAATAAACACCCAAAACAACAAAACATAAACATTCCCCATGTCACACCCTGACCTAACTAAAATAATAAAGAAAAACAAAGAATAATAAGGCCAGGGCGTGACACAGCCTATGAATACTCATGGAGAAAGGAGATATTATTGGGACAGCCTATGAATACTCATGGCGAAAAGGAGACCCTCATGCCTAGAACCCGCGATCTACATGAGATTCAAATGAGGGTATTGCAATCATATCTCCTGTGTTATCATTGATCCAAATGTACTTTGGCATTTCTTCTCCCCTTCCTTAGATGCAATTAGAATATTCACCAGCGAACCCGCTGAGAGATGAAATGGTGCTTAATGAGTTTCTCAGCAACAGTCCTCGGTAATGCTCTTCCCATCTGCTCCCTCCTGTTTTGTCCCCCTCTTTTTCATTTAAAGGAGGTACTTTTTTTCTAATCTGCCTAGTAATGCCAATTTAATGAAATCTGCTATCAAAATACACACACACACAAACAAACAAATGCATGAACACACACACATGCACACACGCACACACGTTTGAATACAGTAGCACGCACACACCGCCTCTAATTACTAATTTTGTTTCGTCCTTTTACAGTGACACCCTGCCAAATTGGAAGTAGAGGAGCCTAAGAACTCCCAACGGTACCCCTGAATACAACTACAGGCTCCCCAGATGACCATAGTCAAAGCTCACCAAAACACACTGTATTCAGCTGAGGTTGAATTTTAAACTGTTTTTTTTTTGTGTAGCTTTGTTAGGAGCTAGTAACATAAGCAGTTTCGCTGTAACATCTGCTAAACTGTGTACGCGACCAATAAAATTCGATTTGATTTAGCCTACCTTTAAAACCTATTTCTCTGACAGATTCTGCACTAAAATGTCTTC
Organism: Salvelinus fontinalis; assembly: GCF_029448725.1. Lineage (NCBI taxonomy): Eukaryota > Metazoa > Chordata > Actinopteri > Salmoniformes > Salmonidae > Salvelinus > Salvelinus fontinalis. Next base: position 649,450 of record NC_074668.1, on the reverse strand, counting down.
ATAATGAACATCTAATGTGTCTGTGGGTTATTTTAAAGAGACTAAAGTCTATACACATTGGCAAAGCTTCTCAGTGTGACACAAAAAGGAATTATGAGGTAAAAAATGACTAAATGTGTCCAATTTCAGAAGTTAATGAGAAGAAACAGAGGGTCTCCTTTGTCGGGAGCTTGGTGTGTGCTCACAGAGGCATTGGAAATGAAAATTTATAAGGAATAATTGAGCATGACAGATCAAAAATGCACTCTCAAGCCAATTAAACTTGGGTTGGTCGGTGCACATCCTCCAAGATTATCAGATGAGAAGCATAATGGACAAATGAGGAAATGGAAAACATCTTTGGTCCAATCAGGCCGGCTGGTGGGGTGCCATGAAAAGCAACACATCGAGTGGGCATGTGGTGAGTGCATCTAAACCAGAGTCAAATACAAATAAAAATGTAATCAAAATACAACTGTTTCCGCAGTATAATTTCAACAAAATATTTTGATCCTACCTAGTAGGCTAAAGCATGTTTGACGATACTTTATTGTGCTTAAAGGTCCACATTGTGCTTTTGAGCCAGCCTGGCTTGATAGCAGCTTTCGCGATGAGTCATGTCTCATAAAAGGGCTATGTTATAGCGTGAGACTGATTACAGTATTGTCAGCAGTATGCAGGGCTACACTTAACGGCAGATGATTCTGAGAATCTGTCACTGAATTTCTTCACAACAGCAATAATTGTCCATGTATGCCAATCAAATTAATAACAAGTGTCACAGTGATATTTCCTCCGTTAGAATCCCTCTCCCATGCAAGTGGAGGTGAATCCCTCTCCCATGCAAGTGGAGGTGAATCCCTCTCCCATGCAAGTGGAGGTGAATCCCTCTCCCATGCAAGTGGAGGTGAATCCCTCTCCCATGCAAGTGGAGGTGAATCCCTCTCCCATGCAAGTGGAGGTGAATCCCTCTCCCATGCAAGTGGAGGTGAATCCCTCTCCCATGCAAGTGGAGGTGAATCCCTCTCCCATGCAAGTGGAGGTGAATCCCTCTCCCATGCAAGTGGAGGTGAATCCCTCTCCCATGCAAGTGGAGGTGAATCCCTCTCCCATGCAAGTGGAGGTGAATCCCTCTCCCATGCAAGTGGAGGTGAATCCCTCTCCCATGCAAGTGGAGGTGAATACGGAACCATGCAAGTGGATGTGAATAGTGAATAAATCAACTGAATATGCATATGCCCCACACTGAACATTTAAAAGTCACGTAAATATGTCAATTTTGCCACCCATATCCCTGTGCCACCTTTTACAAAAATGGCAAATATATTGGACATGTCATATTTTGTCTTCCACTCAACATCTTCTACCATATACTTAGGTTCTCGCAAGTAGCCGTCGTTTGCCAGGAAACAAGCCGTCAATCCCCAGGACCTATACCAGTAGCGTGTGATAGGCTAGCTGGCTCCCCTGCCTGTGGTGTTATCCAAAGATAATGGAACACCTTCAATCTGGCAGAAGAGGAGCTGGTGAGGTGCTCCCTGCTGGTATTTTACAGCCACACCCCCCCCTCCTGTTCTCACACGAAGAGTAAGAAACCCCCCCCCAGAAAGAAAACAAAACTGTGAGACTCTACTGTAGTGTGGGGGTGGACATTTCTCATTTTAAAATTGGACCTCTTTTCTGACACTTCGTGGCTTTCTACGGGGAACAAAATTGAGTTAGTGAGATATGATATTCTCACGAGGTGGCGCTTTTCTGTTTTCCAAAAAACTGTAATTTCTCATTTTCCAAATGGGCTCTCTTTTCTGACAGTTCACGCCTTTTTACTGGGAACAAAACTGATTTGGAGAACCCCCTCATTTCTGTTTTAAAAAAAAACTGTCAACCTCCCACCCCCTATTGTTTTTGAAAAACAATTACTTTCTCAGAAATTAAAAACTATGAGTTCACAGTGTGGTTTTTGTTCACTTCCATTGAATCCAATCTTTTTCTTTTCACATACCGATGACACTTCAATGGAAATCTATGCTGATTTGAATAAGTAGCTTAATTAATGGTATTAATTAGTCCATTAATTACGTTTCTTTTCATGTGTGGCAAACGGAGGAGAACTGTCTGACTGTCTCTTGGCATATGCACCTCATCCATAAATGTAATGGCCGTGCCTGTAGAGAGCTGGCAGAACATATTTCTTCCTCTCTTACCCGACCGTGACAGAGATACTGTACTGCTTAACTTATCCTATCTTCCCAAGTCTTTACTCAGAAATATGGACAGTGCATTACCAGTCCATTAGTAACCTAAAGGATGTTATGACACGATTGGTGTCAGACGAGGCTTTGTTCGCGAGGCAAAGCCACACGAGCAGTCTACATTCTGTAATATGGTTCCACCCAATCAAAAAGTTCACATAAAATGTGAATTTGAAAATGCACTCCAAACTCGCTTTTCAGGTATTTGTGAAAGCAAAGATGGGTTGAATGTAGTTTTTTGTGTTCCAATTGAATTTGTGTAACATTAAAATGTGTTATTACCTAACTATTGTATATCAAACACATTTTTAACATGTACATATAAGGTATAGGGCATTCATGCTGAATTTTTTGCCACTGTTCTCCTTGACCATCCTACCCCATTAAGATTACCCTCGCCCCCTTTCAAAACACACCTACCATAGTTTGGTGTTGGGTGAAGTTACCCCTAGACGCTGATCTTCCCCACTAACGGTTCAGGTTAGGATTGGGGAAGCTGATCCTAGATTTGTACCTAGGAGAAACTTCACCCAGGAGCCCACAGTCTCCTACCAAGGCAGGAAATAATGTATAACATACAGAGATTTTTTAGAGGAATTAACAAATAAAGGGAGTAGAGGTGGGTGAACATGTAACATCATTCATCTCACATACCTCCCTAACCCTTCAGAGCTGGAACAGACAACCGACAATCCAGTGGGATTGGCCTTTGTGATTGGGCTTTGGTTTGGATTAAGCCCATCAGCATTTAAAAAAATGGGACAATATTTGCTATTCATTCTCTTTATTGTTGTTGTGAACTATAGAGTCAGATAAGTCCTCTATACAACAGCACTGAGGTGTAACCAACCTCGTCCATCAGGATTACACAATGAGACAGTCTAGAAAACCAACAGCCGGGGGATTGAAGATGACAGCTGCAGAGAGTCGTAAATATCACAGGTTATTAAACCAATGTAGAGAGATGAGTTAAAATGGCGCATGGGGTTTTGGAGACCTGAGCAGTTAGAAAGAGCATTGCTGGGACGTTGACATTTAATTAGGATGAGTTTTACATGAGTACCGTTGAAAACACTGCCACTGACACACTTCTCACTTCATGATGGACTAATTCATTAGGACTGGGCGTTAAGTAGTTATAATCAAGGGAATCACTTTGTTATTGGCTGTTTTTCTCAAAGCATATGATCAAGTTGGAGGAGGTTGTCTTGGAGAATCAATTTCTGTAGGTCTTCACTTGATTAAATATGTCTAATAATATGACAGGGATCAATTTATTATATTGATCGATTGTATTGATTTAGTATTGATTATACTTGAACTATATATTCATCATTCAGGTATGAAGTAAAATGAGCAAATATTAAATACACTGAACAAAAATATAGATGCAACGTAAAGTGTGGGTCCCATGTTTCATGAGTTGAAATAAAATATCCCAGAAATGTTCAATATTGCACAAAAGCTTATTTCTCTCAAATGTTGTGCACAAATTTGTTTACATTCCTGTTCGTGAGCATTTCTTCCAAGATAATCCATCCACCTGACAGGTTTGGCATATCAAGAAGCTAATTAAACGGCATGATCATTACACAGGTGCACCTTGTGCTTCGGACACTAAAAGGCCACTTTAACCTGTTGGGGATGGGGGCGCTGTTTAGACTATTTATGCTAATTGGGTAATTTTTGAAACGGCTTCCCACAAAATCCTTGATCGTACAATATGCATATTATTATTATTATTGGATAGAAAACAGTCTATAGTTTCTATAGGAGTTGAAATTTTGTCTCTAAGTGGAACAGAGCCCATTCTACAGCAATTTCCCTGACATGGAGTCAGATTTGAGAAATGTTGGCCACTCTTCTGAAGTCATTTAAAAGGGCACTGTCGTTGCTATGACTATACGGACACTTCTTACGTCTTCCCCTGGATGCCTTTACGTGATGACGATTCCAACGGGGTCGATTGCTCGTTCACAGGCCCTACAAATGAAAAAACCCTGAAGCTAGTCATTCTTTGGGAGCTGCGTCATGAGCCTAGAGGACACCGGCGCGCACCTGTTCCAAGCGTTAGTTTAGCCTGTTATATTTCTCCGGTCATCTTTTCACTCGTTTTAGGAGTTAAAAACATCATAAGGTAGTTAATTTAAGGCGTTTTATAGCAATTTATATCCGTTTAGTGCGATTTTGGGACATTTATTTTTGCAACGATGTGAAAAGTTGGGCACGCTTTTCAGTTCATCCCGAACGCAGTTGACATTTCCACATGGCAAGAGGACAGCTTTCCACCAAAAGACGATTTCTCCCAAGAAAGGATCCTTTGCCCAAGATACTGATGGAAGAACAGCTCAAGGTAGGACATTTTTATTATGATAAATCGTGTTTCTGTCGAAACATTTTAGTGGCTTAGGACGCCATGTTTTTTGACGTAGCTTCGCTTGGCGCAAACTGTATTGAAAAGTAAGGATAAATTAAAAAATGTAATAACGCAATTGTATTAAGAATTAAATTGTCTATCAATCCCTGTCCACCCTATATTTTTTAGTCACGTTTATGAGTATTTATGTATAAGAGTAGATCACTGTCTAAGTGGCGCAAGGACATTTTCTGACCAGCTGAGCTACATTTCACATTGTCTAACCATGATTTTGGTGGCTAAATATAAACATTTTCGATCAAACTCTATATGGATTGTGTAATATGATGTTACAGGAGTGTCATCTGAAGAATTCTGAGAAGGTTAGTGAAAAAATTAATATATTTTTGGCGATGTTGACGTTATCGCCCACTTTGGCTAGAATCAATGCTGGGCTGCTATGTGCTATGTGCTATGCTAATATAACGATTTATTGTGTTTTCGCTGTAAGACACTTAGAAAATCTGAAATATTGTCTGTATTCACAGGATCTGTGTCTTTCGATTCGTGTATGCTGTGTATTTTTACGAAATGTTTGATGATTAGTAGTTAGGTAAACACGTTGCTCATTGTAATTATTCTAGTCCATTTGTGATGGTGGGTGCAATTGTAAACTATGCCATCTACCTGAAATATGCACTTTTTTCTAACAAAACCTATCCCATACCATAAATATGTTATCAGACTGTCATCTAATGAGTTTTTTTGTTGGTTAGGGGCTATAAATATCTTAGTTTAGCCGAATTGGTGATGGCTACTGGTGTTGGTGGACAAATAAAAGATGGTGGATTATGCTAATGTGTTTTTAGGTAATAGATGTACATCTTTACATATTGTGTCTTCCCTGTAAAACATTTTAAAAATCGGAAATGTTGACTGGATTCACAAGATCTGTGTCTTTCATTAGCTGTATTGGACTTTAATGTGTGAAAGTTAAATATTTAAAAAAAATATTTTTTTTGAATTTCGCGGCACTGGTTTTTCAGTGGGGGGGGGGGGGTGTGCCGCTAGCGCCACGCTGATCCTAGACAGGTTAAGATGTGCAGTTTTGTCACACAACACAATGCCAAAGATGTCTCAAGTTTTAAAGAAGCGTGCAATTGGCATGCTGACTGCAGGAATATCCACCAGAGCTGTTGCCAGACTAATAATAATTTCTCTACCATAAGCCGCCTCCAACGTTCTTTTAGAGAATTTGTCAGTAAATCCAACCGGCCTCACAACCGCAGACCATGTGTGGCATTGTGTGGGTGAGAGGTTTGCTGATGTCAATGTTGTGAACAGAGTGGGGTTATGGTATGGGCAAGTATAAGCTACGGACAACAAACACAATTGCATTTTATCGATGGCAATTTGAATGCACAGAGATACCGTGACGAGATCCTGAGGCCCATTGTCGTGCCATTCATCCGCCACCATCACCTCATGTTTCAGCATGATAATGCATGGCCCCATGTCGCAAGCATCTGTACACAATTCCTGGAAGCTGAAAATGTCCCAGTTCTTCCATGGCCTGCATACTCAACAGACATGTCACCCATTGAGATCCCACCAATATACAGCAACTTTGCACAGCCATTGAAGAGGAGTTGGACAACATTCCACAGGCCACAATCAACAGCCTGTGTCACACTGCATGAGGCAAATGGTGGACACACTAGATACTGACTGGTTTTCTGATCCACACCCCTACCTTTTTATCAAGGAATCTGTGACCAACAGATGCATATGTATTCCCAGTCATGTGAAATACAGATATTAGGTCTTAATGAATTAATTTAAATTGACTGATTTATATATATGAACTAGATGTCACGTTCTGACCTTAGTTCTTTTTTTTATGTCTTTATTTTAGTTTGGTCAGGGCGTGAGTTGGGGTGGGCATTCTATGTTGTTTTTCTATGTTTTGTTCTGCACGTTATATTTCTATGTGTTTGGCCTAGTATGGTTCTCAATCAGAGGCAGGTGTCGATCGTTGTCTCTGATTGAGAATCATACTTAGGTAGCCTGTTTTCCCACTATGGGTTGTGGGTAGTTGTTTTCCATTTCAGTGTTTGCACCATTCGGAACTGTTTCGGTTTTCATTTTGATTCTCTTGTTCTTTTTGTATTTTGTATTCATTCTCATTAAAAGTTATTGTGGATACGTACCACGCTGCATTTTGGTCCTCCTCTCCTTCCACCACTAGTTCAGGTTTAGTTTTCATAATATCATCACCTTTCCAAAGTCCAACGGGTATAGTTATCATAGCCTGTTCAGTGTTCGCACATTAATATCCGCCACCATCCAATTCTTTCCCATATTCTCCAACCCCCCCCCCCCATCCATCCAACTGCTGGTCTTAAAAGACTCCTACTGCCGGCCTCCAACCTTACCTTAGCCCTCAGGGGCCCTGCCTCTGGCCTGGCCTGACTACCTCCCCCCTCCCCCCTCCACCACCACCACAGTGGAAGTGTTTATCCAATCCTGCTGGTGGTTCCCGGGGCCGTTTACGCAGCTGTGGCCCTGACATCTGGAGCCCAGGCCACTAAGTGTGATGGATGGAGGCGGCAGTGTGTGCAAACAACACTCTTCACAATCTGTCACACGCACTTCAGCGTGTCATTTGTCTCGCGTTTACCCAGCCTAGACGACTAGGCTTCGCCACCATGGTCAAGGGACGTGGCATATCTATGCTAAGCAATGCTCTCTCTCTTTCTATCCCTCCATCTCGCTATGTTTTGATGTGTCTCACTCTATCCCCTTTGAGGAGGAATCAAAATACATGCCCCCATCCTGCACCTCATATTCCAAATATTGCAGAACAAACATGGAGATCCTCCCCAAGGTGCTTCACAGCAGCAGGAAAGGTACCAGGACCATCAAAGCAGTGATATATACACCTAGACACAGAAACAATACATTAAAATGCAGATATCTGACTATATTTCTTTACTTTCCCAGGAAGCAAGTGTGTGTGTTTGTGTGTGTTTTGTTGGGGAGGGGGAGGAGGGGGGTGCTACCTTGTGGGGACCAGAAATCCTCACAAGGATAGTAAAGCAAAGACAATTTGGACAAGTGGGGCCATTTTAGGCTGAAGGGGTTATGTTTAGGGTTACAGTAAGAGTTAAGGTTAGAATGAGGGTTAAAGGTTCAGGATTAGGAGTTAGGGAAAATAGGATTTTGAATGGGAATCAATTGTTTGGTCCCCAAAAGGATAGTAAAATGTGTGTGTGTGTGTGTGCTTGCGTGTGTCTACGTATGTGCATTTTGGACTTTTTTTAATCCTAAAATAATTAATCATTAATATTCACCTAATTTGCAACAAATAGCAATCAGTTAACCAATGAACTGTTTTATCAAGCTAATAAACTCCTACCTTCTCTGGTTTGTCTGATCTGACTGATCATTAATTTTGTTCCCATTAGGATGTCCCTGCATGAGACGGCAGGCCTACAGCTAGTAAAATAGGCCTTTATATGTGACCATATGGGCACGGTGTGGTTGCTGAAGTAGTTTGCAAGCTACCATGGCAACAAATCCTTGATTCTGATCAGCAGAGTTGGGCTCGTTATCATTCCTGTCATGACAGGTGTGAGCGGGCAAAGCTAAACTGAGGGCTGATTGGCTGAACTGCCAAGAGACTGTGGCTCCCTAATTACTCCGCTCCACTACCAGCAAAAAAATAAAAAATAAAATAAAATGGAAATAATATCGGAATACTTCCAATTACAATGATTAGAAAACAACTCTCTGTGCACCCAGCTGTATCTGAGCTCCAAGCTCTGCTTGGCAATGCCTAGCTGTGGGACCACAGGGATGGAGGGAGGCAGATGGTCCATCTCCCACCCTGTGGCAGGGGCTCCACTCTGATAGGGTCGCCTGTTTCCCAGTGCCAGAGCCAGCCAGGAGAGAAGCAGGAATAGAGGGCCATGTAAATTGATGTCTGACATGATGTTAAATCTGTCCCCAGCCTCACTAGGGTCAGCCGAGGTAGAGAGGAAGGGGATGGGGGTGGTGTTCAGTTGTCCTTCCCGAAGCCCCACATGCTTGGCCTGATGCAGGAGCATGTCTCAGATGATATTTCTGGACTAGAGAGCACGCTGTGTGCTAATTGGATATGCATTGGCTGCTTGTTTGATGGTAGCAGGGTTTAGTTAACGCCACTGTAATTACCCCTCCACTGGTAGTACCACTTAACATACAATGCCTGAGTTTGGAAAGGCAGCAGTGGAATAAAACCGAGGGTCCCGCTGCCGTAATCCCTCCCCTTGTTACAAATATATGTCACATTCTTTACACAAAGCTAGTTTTTGAGATTCATTATCTGCACCTCCTCTACACACAAGTGTAATCAGAGAATTGATATCGTTCTGTCAAGGTGAAAAAATTAGCTACATTTCACATTTGAGGGGCAGGTAAAATGTCCCACCATCCTTTTCATCACCATCCCTCTTTTTCTCAGTCTTTTGCGAAGATCTCTCGTATAAAATCTCCCTTTTCAATAAAGGCCTACAACGATGGATGGGGAGGTACACTTAAAGAGGAACGGGATCGGCTGATCTGTCTCGTTGTATTTCCAAAATATGCAAGGAAAATAAAAAGATTGGATTGGTTAGGCTAGTCTTGTAAAGGGTCAGGAACAATCCTATGTCACATTTCCCCTTCTCACATGGGACACAATTTATGTCACTGCATCAAAGCCCCTAGTTTTAGATTCCTAAAGATCTTTCCAACTCTGAAGACTCTAGCCTCGTCCATGTCAGTCGGAAGAACTTAAGTGTTTTTCTCTCTGAACACTCAGAAGCTGGTTTCGTCACCGACTGTTGGATAAAGGGGAACCATCGGGTGTTAACAACACTCAATGGAGACTAGAGATCCTGAATGCCGATGTCTACAGTGTGAGATATTCCATTAAGTTTCCTAACACTCACGCATCACCATTGTTACAGCCCCGTGCCCCCAAACTCTCCCTGCACTACTGGGTTCTAAATCTGTCACCAAATCAAGGAAAAGCCAAGTGTTTACTGACAAAAGTCACATTATAAAATACAATATCTCTAATAAATAAATATTAAAAAGAAGTGTACAAGATAAAATAAATCATAAATAGCCTCTATTATCACCCCAAAAAGTTATTAATTAAAAATAAATAGCAGCAGCAATGGTGCCTGTATGTGCATGGGGTGTGTATGGGGTGTGTATGGGGTGTGTATGGGGCGTGTATGGGGCGTGTATGGGGCGTGTATGGGGCGTGTATGGGGTGTGTATGGGGCGTGTATGGGGCGTGTATGGGGCGTGTATGGGGCGTGTATGGGGTGTGTATGGGGCGTGTATGGGGCGTGTATGGGGTGTGTGCGGTGGATGTGGACGGTTGCTCTGGTTTTTGTTCTGACGGCGCTTTTTCTCCCCATAAGAGCTTGGCCCTTCTTCTCCGGTCTGCTGATGCAATCAGGTCCTCAAACTGAGGTGAGTGCCAGCGTGGGGAGGTCCGTCTCCACATCAGACATCACACTCAGGTGAGTGCCAGCGTCGAGAGGTCTGTGCCATTTATAAATTAACCTGTCTCTGGCCTGCCATTTATAAACTAACCTGTCTCTGGCCTGCCATTTATAAATTAACCTGTCTCTGGCCTGCCATTTATAAATTAACCTGTCTCTGGCATGCCATTTATAAACTAACCTGTCTCTGGCCTGCCATTTATAAACTAACCTGTCTCTGGCCTGCCATTTATAAACTAACATGTCTCTGGCCTGCCATTTATAAATTAACCTGTCTCTGGCATGCCATTTATAAACTAACCTGTCTCTGGCCTGCCATTTATAAATGAACCTGTCTCTGGCCTGCCATTTATAAATTAACCTGTCTCTGGCATGCCATTTATAAATTATCCTGTCTCTGGCCTGCCATTTATAAATTATCCTGTCTCTGGCATGCCATTTATAAACTAACCTGTCTCTGGCCTGCCATTTATAAACTAACCTGTCTCTGGCCTGCCATTTATAAACTAACATGTCTCTGGCATGCCATTTATAAATTATCCTGTCTCTGGCATGCCATTTATAAATTATCCTGTCTCTGGCCTGCCATTTATAAATTAACCTGTCACTGGCCATTTTAGATTTTGGAGCTCCCTCTGTTGCTCTGTTTGGGGTATCTAATGCTTATCTCTTTCAGTCCAATATATTTTATATAAATTCAGCAGTGTATTAGCAACGAAAGTCAACTGGTGGTTTTAAAAGAATCCCACAACAAAACCATTTCAATTTCTCACTACTGACAGGCTTGTTATGGGTTAGCATGCGAGTGACAATCACTTCAACAATTCATATTTATTTTGAGAACTGTGACACGCATTATCTTTTTTGATAACAAAATGTTAAAAATGTCTTGACAGAAGTAACATGAATCAAAAATCCATTTTAGCATGTGGAACTGGTCTGACCAAGTTTTAAATGAATAACTCACCTTTTGTCTCTCTTACTCCAATCTCCATTACTTGGTATTCAGCTGATCAACTGCCTGTTATGAAACCAGAAAACCATCATTAGCACAATAACATGATTGGAATATTAGTATAGCTAATATTATTTTAACAAAGAAGAAAGAACCGTTATTGTAGCTACTGCTATTCTAGCTATCTAATGTTAACGTTAGCCCTAGAATCTTTGTTAGCAAATATTTACTAGTTAGTCTGCAAGCTAGCTAGCATTAGCTAGCATTAGCTAGCTATCAAGCTAACTAGGCAAAATGGTTAGCTAACCTGCACATTCTTTCAAAAAATCCCAGTTTATTACAGTTTAATAATGTTAGTAGCTAGCTAGTTGCTAACCTTGAATGTAAAGTATTTATGTGATCTGTTGGATGTTATACAGCACTATATCTAGGTAGCTAACTAGCTGTGTGCTACAGCAGGCTAGCTAGTAGCTACGTCAGCCGGGTTAACTCTGGTAACTCTGGGAGCAGTGCCTGTGTTCTATAGATAGACACTAATAATCAGACTGTTTCATGCCTGGATGCGGAGTGTGGTGGTACCATTTCTGTAACCATTTCCATGTTTTGATTTGGTGTGACGTGTTCCTCATAACAAAACAACCCAGAGTTTTCGTAGAGACAGAATTTGCCCCGGCTTTACATTTCCTTTCTCAGGCAGATGGATCATCTACCTAGCATATTGCTACCACCGCTGGTTGGAGTGCACACTACACTCTTAACCCAAACAAAAGACTGTGACTAAAATTCCTCAGATGATGATGACCTAACATAAAACACCGGAGCCATATACTAAGAAAAATCTCTATCTATATTTGACTGAACCCGATAGTAATTGATCAAATTTGTATTATATTAAGTCAACAAATAATACGTTATTTAAATCTCAATGCAAATGTGAATTGCTTGACTATATTTTCCCATATTCAATGAGAACAATAGACAAGTTGTTAGGGGGTTGTTAGCAAACAAGCCATTTTTTGCAGTGTGTAAGGGAGTATCCTAGGTGGATGGTGCCCCCTATGAGGATAATCCAGTTCACAACTAAAAACTATTTTTTTTTTATAACAAAAGTTGCTGTTTAAAAATAGATTTTTCCAATCCCTTGCAGAGGGGAGGGGAATTTCCAGCGAGTTCTATCTGGAAAGGCAGGGAAGTCTAGCAACCCACGCCTTCTCTTTCATCACTTGGGTGGTGGGCGCATCGTGTTTGAACATGTGAAATGTTTCAACTGCCTCATTAATACATTCATATTTTATTTACCTGATGAGTCCACCGAGCGCTTTGAATTTGTAGAGGATACATCAGGGTCCTTTTGATCTCCCCAGTGACAGTCGAGAGGAAGCCGTGTATCAAAGGCACCGGCATCAGCTATATCACCATTTAGTCCTGAAGGTTGTCACTTACTGTCACCAGATGAGGCAGATTATACAGGCCTTTGCTCTGGCAGAGATACATAATTAATGGGGAGAGTTTGGTGGAGGTCCAAACACCTCCAATGACTGAGTCGACGGGAAACTCAGAGAGAGAGAGAGAGAGAGAGAGAGAGGGCAGAGACTAACGGGTCCAGTGACTGAGTCGACGGGAAACTCAGAGAGAGAGAGAGAGAGGGCAGAGACTAATGGGTCCAGTCACCTTGCTTATTGCTTTGAGAGAGGAAGTGGATTTTCATCATTCCCAACCTGATCAAAGTCTATCACAGGCATACTCAACAAGTGGACCGCGGTCGGGATCTGGACCCAAAACGAGGTCAATATGGACCGTGGGTCCCGACACACAAAAAAAAAGAATCTCACTTTCCTCAGTCTCAGTCACTCAGGCATCATTGAGCTACTCAGGCACAATATGGGCACCTAATAGCTGAATATTGTTATGACCACAGTAGTGACAGCAGGTGGGTTGATCTGCAACCAGAGTTCACTGATGAAGGGTAGAAGTGCTCCTACATTGTCTCTCCTGTCAAAGTTAATGAGACGTGTGGATGCCACAGCAATCACCTAACGCCATCACTTCACTTGTACCGCCAAGGAACATGTTCTGCTACCAGAGTGATAATTGGAATGGCCCAGTGTGTGTGTGTGTGTGTGTGTGTGTGTGTGTGTGTGTGTGTGTGTGTGTGTGTGTGTGTGTGTGTGTGTGTGTGTGTGTGTGTGTGTGTGTGTGTGTGTGTGTGTGTGCGTGTGTGCGTGTGTGTGTGTGTGTGTGTGTGTGTGTGTGTGTGTGTGCGCAGGCGTGTCAGTCTGACAGAAAGGGCTCATTTTAGGGTTTAATCCTCCTGCTCATGATTTAGAAGACATTAAAGCTGTAATCATTCAGCACCACAGATACACGAGTGGAGAATCTGTTCAACTTTGAAAACAACAACGTGTTAAAATAGGATTTTTGTTCCATGGAGTGTGTAGCTTGGAGACCCACCGATAGAGTCATTGCTTCTCTTACTGCTGTGTTTGACACTGGTCCAACATTTCTGTTCTACTCACAAAACAAAGGTGAAACATCAGTGAGAAACAGAAGGACAGGGGTACACAAGCGAACGATAGAGCCAAGTTCCACCAAACATTTAGCTCCTAGTCCATTTCATCTTGCCAAGGCTCTGAGTCGGTGTTGTAAAAACCCACTATACCCTCTTGGCAATTTTTCATCCAAAACCAATTTAGCTCATGTTTCTTTCTCCACTTCTTACAAACATGAAAGAGTACCTGTGTGTGTGATGTGCCAGGGGAGAGGCCAGGGTGTTAATTAAGTCCCTATCTGAAACTTTTGTTAATTTGAATAGTTTTACAAGGCTGCTGCGGTCGGGTGCTAATACAGCACAGTGACAGTGGCAGGTGTAATTTCACGGATTAGGCCTGGTAGTGGCAGCTCCTCTCAGGCCCCGCCGGCTCTCCCACCGACGCTTTGAAGATAACTTTTTCCCATTATCCTAACAATGGTGCTTGGAATGCAACTTAATTCACGCAGCGAACACGAGGACATCGGCACTCTCACTGGAGGGGAGAAATGAAGAGGGGAAGAAGAAGGGGTAAAAAAAAAAGGCTAAGTTTTACTTCTCATAAAGAAACATTCATAAAGTACAGAAACATTCATAAAGTATAGCAACATTCCGGTATACCGTTTTTCCCCGGTGGTGAAGCACTGACACACACCTCTGTGTGCGGATGTGTTTTATCTGCCTGCCTGCCACCCACACGGCCACCGCTCGCTCTCCTCCTCTCGCCTGCCTTCGCCGCGCCACTGACAAGCCCTTCAGACTCCTGGAAATGGGTTGGCTTTGAAGTAGAGTTGGAGCCCGTGGAACTGTCTAGTGTGTGATTAGCGTGGAAGTAGAGAGCGGTAAAGGGAGAGAGCGAGTGTCTCCCCTTGGAGTTTCTTGGACTGGCCAGGCAGAGCAAGATGAGAATGCTGAGAGGAACGTCACAGTCTTGTCCAGACAGGCAGAACACAAGAGGTGGACAGGGGTCCTATGGCTGCCTCAGCTTGGAGTGTGATGCGTACAAATGGGTTAAGCCACACAGAATCAATAGGAAAGGGTTGAGTACCCTTCAAGACAACCTTTTCCCCTGGTGAAGGAGCACGGCAAACAGCAACAGAATTTCATCAGACATCACTCATAATATATTATTTGATTCAACATCTCCTTCAAGTTCTGTATCATGGATCCCTCCTTCAAGTTACAGTAGATTGTATAATTTACATCCCAAAAACGTGACATTTTGTGGCATTACAGAACATAGTTAATTTGTCTGTGATGAAGTTAATTCCGTGTCATTTTTTGGGGCATTTTTGTATGAAATATAAATAAATAGTAGGATTGAGATGGTTAATAATATATTTTTTTAAGTGGAGCAGACCCTCCCTCTCCCATCCTGCCACTGAAACCCCCATCCACGCATTCATCACCTCCAGTCTCGAGTACTCCAACTCGCTATTCTCCGGCATCAATGCAATCTCCCTCCAAAAGCTCCAAATGGTTCACAACTCGGAAGCCATTCTTCTCACCCACATGAAGTCCTGGCAGCACCTCACCCCTGTCCTCCATGAACTCCTCAGGCTCCCTGTCTCCCAGCGTATTAACTACCAGATCTTCCTGCTGACGTACAAAGCCCTTTACCACCTTGCCACCCCCTTTACCTCTACGACCTTCTTCTTCCCTACCAACACACACACTGACTCCGTTCCACCACAGAAGGCTGCCTTGCCGTTCACATTCCAAGCTCCAGAGCTTCGGTGACCAAGGCCTTCTCCAGGGTTGCTCCAAGGCTCTGAAACTCCCTCCCTCCAGCCGTCCGTGACTGGGTCATCACCATTTTACAGTCCCTACTAAAGCCCCACCTCTTCACCATAGTATACCCCTAAGCCACCCCCCCCCCCCACACACACACCCTCTCTCTTGCTCTCTATTTTGCTCTCTCTCTCTCTCTCGCACACACACACACACACACACACACACACACACACACACACACACACACACACACACACACACACACACACACACACACACACACACACACACACACACACACACACCTGCTCGCTGACTCAAACACGGACACATTATACTATTTTCCTTCCATTAAGCCCCTCCCCCCTATTTAAGCCATTCCCCCTCATTTAAGACCCTACACCTTAGATTTGTTTCACAATTTTGTTTCTTCCTGCTGTTAGTCTGGCCTTGTTTTGATCTCTGTTTTCTGTTGAGTTTCTACAACAGTAAAGCGTCTTTGGGTCATTGAAAAACGCTATATAAGTCCCATGAGTTATTATTATTATTATTGATTGCTTGTCCAACCTACCAATGGCATGTCTACTATGTCTTTCAGGAAGCAGCTTCACCTGCCTTGCTTGGCTAACCATGTTAGTTGCCCAATTTCCTGTCATTCCCTAAACTATCAGACTTCCCGGTCCAATGTGACTAAAGGGATATTTTGGGATGTTGGCAATGAAGCCCTTAATCTGCTTCCCCAGAGTCAAATGAACTTGTGGATACTATATTTACATGTATGTATCTGCATCCCGTATGAAGGAAGTTAGAGGTAGTTTAGCGAGCCAATGATAACTTGTGTTAGCGCAATGACTGGAAGTCTATGATATCTACTAGCTTGTTAGCAGTTACCATAGACTTCCAGTCATTGTGCTAAGGCTAGTTAGTAATTGTGCTGACACTAGTTAGCAACTTCCTTCAAACTGTATCCAGATACATAACAATGGTATCCATTAGTTCATGTGACTCTGGGGAAGTAGATAGAGAGCTTTGTTGCCAAAATCCCGAAGTATCCCTAATGAGAGATGCTTTGTTTGACTCCCACTTAGAAAGATCTCATGAAATTTTTACAAATATTTCCAGTTACATTTTCCATCTAATACAGGCTAAGCAAACAGGCTTAACTTATTCAGGTGTGCCAGATGAAAGGCAGAACAGGGCAGGTTTATTAAATAAGAATGACTGTTTGTCCGGAAGAGAGCGCCGAGCAGAGGGGAGGAGAGAGAGACAAGGAGGATCCAATTAGGGCCCATGCTGTCACATCGTCATTGGGATTGAGCGAGAGGAGAGAGAGAGAGGAGGCACGGAGAGAGGGGTCTGTAAGAGGAAGTTGAGTACAAGGGAGAGCTGTGGCTGAGAGCTGCAGAATCATTTTCTGCAGGGTTCCCCAACTGGGGGCCCGAGGACCGAATTTGGCCCGCAGGTGGTTTTATTTGGCCCCCAAAGTTTTCTGAGCAAAGAGACAACAGGGGTTCAAACTGCTGAACCCAGTTCCTATATTTGAATATAAAATGGAAAAAACGATGCTACATTTTATCTCTGGGACCCTCAGGATGACAAATCATATAAAGATTACTGAAAGTAAGTACATTATTTACCTTCAGGGGTGAATGTATCAAACCAGTTGTCATGATAATAGTTTTTGTTGTTGGCATAGCCAACAATGACATGTCTTTTTTCACTGTAATAGCTACTGTACATTGGACAGTGCAGTTAGATTAACAAGAATTTAACCCTTCTGTTGTGTTCCGGTGAAATTGGACCGATTTACAAGTTCTCTCTCTCACTGAAAAATGTTGTTCATTTAATCTGATTGTCATAAGGTTCCATGACTTTGTCCACACAGGGCATCTGAACAAACAAAATACATTTGGATGATTTTCAATACATTTTGGGTGTTTTATTTAACTTTTGTACACTTGTGGTGTCAAAAATGAGCGTTCATTAGAAATGAATAGGTGAGACTACAATCAGTGTATAAAATTGAGTTCAGGCACATGCCCATTCATCAGAGGGACACACTTCCTCTCCCAGACCCCCACATGCATGTGTGTTTGAGTACACACACACACACACACACACACACACACACACACACACACACACACACACACACACACACACACACACACACACACACACACACACACACACACACACACACACACACACACACACACACACACACCCCACTCCCCTTCTTGGCTTCCATGGCAACCCCCACGGGAACCTTTCCCCATTAGAATAATTCCCCCACGGGACCCACACCTGTTGGCATTCTCACAAACAATCACGACATTGTTTCAACAATATATAGAACTTTTCTCGTAGCTCTGGTATATAACGTTTTCATTCATTCAATTCATTCTGTGGCAGCACAATGACCAAACGATATACTGTATGTGAGGCTCTTGATCATATCTTTGAACATGACACTGGTGAGGAGGAGAGAGGCCAGGAAACTGACAGTGAAGATGCATTAGAGGAGAAAGTAGTCTGTGATAAATAGCACAATATGTTTCATCTGAGTATTTGTTATTGTCAAATATTTCAAATAAAAATATTTGTGCATATTTCAGGTATAAATCATAGTTTACATTGCAGCTACAATCAGAAATTGCACCGAAAGCAGACAGAATAATTACAGACACCAACGTCAAATACCTAATTACTCATCATAAAACATTTCTGAAAAATACATAGTGTACAGCAAATGAAAGACAGGCATCTTGTGATTCCAGCCAATATTTCCGATTTATTAAGTGTTTTACAGCGAAAACACAATATAGCGTTATATTAGTTTACCACAATAGCCAGAAAGACAAGCCATTTCCCAGCAGTAAAAGTTAGCGATCGTAACAAACCAGCAAAGGATATATAATTTTTGACTAACCTTGATATTCTTTATCAGATGACAGTCCTATAACATCAGGTTATACATACACTTATATTTTGTTCGAAAATGTGCATATTTAGAGCTGAAATCAGTGGTTAACCTGTCTAGGACTGGGGTGCCGCTAGCGGCACCACCCCCTCCACATTCCACTGAAAAGGCAGAGCGCGAAATTCAAAAAATATATATTTTTTAAATATTTAACTTTCACACATTAAAGTCCAATACAGCTAATAAAAGACACAGATCGTGTGAATCCAGCCAACATGTCCGATTTTTAAAATGTTTTACAGGGAAGACACGATATGTAAAGATATAAATCTATTAGCTAAACTCATTAGCATAAGACACCATCTTTTATTTGTCCACCAACACCAGTAGCTATCACCAATTCGGCTAAACTAAGATATTGATAGCCACTAACCAAGAAAAAAACTCATCAGATGACAGTCTGATAACATATTTATGGTATGGGATAGGTTTTGTTAGAAAAATGTGCATATTTCAGGTAGATGTCATAGTTTACAATTGCACCCACCGTCACAAATGGACTAGAATAAATACATAGAGCAACGTGTTTACCTACTTACTAATCATCAAACATTTCGTAAAAATACACAGCATACACTAATCGAAAGACACAGATCCTGTGAACACAGACAATATTTCAGATTTTCTAAGTGTCTTACAGCGAAAACACAATAAATCGTTATATTAGCATACCACATATGCAAACGTTACCAGAGCATTGATTCTAGCCAAAGAGAGCGATAACGTAAACATCGCCAAAATATATACATTTTTTCACTAACCTTCTCAGAATTCTTCAGATGACACTCCTGTAACATCACATTACAACATACATATACAGTTTGTTCGAAAATGTGCATATTTAGCCACCAAAATCATGGTTAGACAATGACAAAAGTTGCCCAGCTGGTCAGACAATGTCGTGCGCCATATTAGACAGTGATCTAGTCGTATACATAAATACTCATAAACGTGACTAAAAAATATAGGGTGGACAGCGATTGATAGACAATTTAATTCTTAATACAATCGCCGATTAACATTTTTTAAATTATCCTTACTTTTCAATACAGTTTGCGCCAAGCGAAGCTACGTCTAGCAAGATGGCGTCCTAAGCGATTAACATTTCTCGACAGAAACACGATTTATCATAATAAATTGTTCCTACTTTGAGCTGTTCTTCCATCAGAGTCTTGGGCAAAGAATCCTTTCTTGGGTCTAATCGTCTTTTGGTCGAAAGCTGTCCTCTTGCCATGTAGAAATGCCCATTGCGTTCGGCATGAACTGGAACCGTGCCCAGAGATTCACAGTGTCTCAGAAATAAATGTCCCAAAATCGCACTAAACGGATATAAATTGCTATAAAACGCTTTAAATTAACTACCTTATGATGTTTTTAACTCCTATAACGAGTAGAAACATGACCAGAGAAATATAACTGGCTTCACTAGTGCTTGGAAAAAGTTCAGGTCAGTGTCCACCGCGCGCCTGACGCATCTGGAAATTAGTTCCTACCTACACGTGTTTTTGTTTTATAGTGGCTGTGATTGGGAAATCGATACCATTCATCACGTAAAGGCATCCAGGGGAAGACGTAAGCAGTGTCTGTATACTCATAGCAATAACAGTGGCCTTTTAACTGACTCCAGATCAGGGGCCAAAATGTGTGAAATCTGACTCCATGTCAGGGAAATTGCTGTAGAATGAGTTCTGTTCCACTCAGAGACAAAATTTCAACGGCTATAGAAACTAGAGACTGTTTTCTATCCAATAATAATAATAATATGCATATTGTACGATCAAGAATTTAGTAGGAAGCCGTTTCAAAAATTACACGATTTACATAAATAGTGACAACAGCACCCCCTAGCCTCAACAGGTTAAACATGTTGCTGTCTTAGCTACTTTTTCCACAACGTCTAAACAGCAACGATATTTTTCTGACACACATATTCTGACCAAATAGCTATTCATAAACATAACTAAAAAATACATGTTGTATAGGAAATGATAGATCCATTAGTTCTTAATGAAATCGCAGTGTTAGAATCCTAAAAAATAACTTCATTACGACATCCAGCTTCGGTATAGCTGAGTACCGCAAAGTTGGGTGCCGGCGACTAGTTCACATGCACGACAGATATATGAAATAGCATCATAAAATGTTTCTTACTTTTGGTGATCTTCCATCAGAATGTTGGACAAAGTGTCCTTTGTCAAGAACAATCGTTGTTTGGATTTAGAACGTTCATTTTCCCTCTTGAATTAGTAAGCGCATTTGCCAAGTGGCTCGAAGCTCTCCATGTCAACAAACGGAAGAGAACGGAACACGGCAAAACTCCCGAAAAATTTTCAATCATCTGATGAAACTATATTTATTTATTTATTTATTTATTTTACCGTTATTTTACCAGGTAAGTTGACTGAGAACACGTTCTCATTTGCAGCAACGACCTGGGGAGTAGTTACAGGGGAGAGGAGGGGGATGAATGAGCCAATTGTAAACTGGGGATTATTAGGTGACCATGATGGTTTGAGGGCCAGATTGGGAATTTAGCCATTGAAAAAACATACTTTACGATGATATGGTCACATGTATCAAATAAAATCAAAGCCGGAGATATTAGTCACCTATAACGGCAGCTAAACAGAAGGCAAATCCAAGTCCTCTTTCGCGCTCTCCAGAAAACAGGAAATGGGTACACACGTCATACAAAGAGCTTGTATTCCACTTCAAACCAAGATAAACACGAAATTTCTTCTCTCACCGCCTCTTGACATCCAGGGGAAGGTGTATGAAGTGCGCGTCTACTAATACATATCATGCCCATGTATAGGCAGGAAGTAGAACAGAGCATCGATTTCAGACTTTCCACTTCCTGGTCAGGAAGTTTGTGCCAAATGAGTTCTGTTTGACTCACAGATATAATTCAAACGGTTTTAGAAACTAGAGAGTGTTTTCTATCCAATAGTAATAATAATATGCATATTGTACGAGCAACAATTGAGTACGAGGCCGTTTAAAATGGGCACCTTTTATCAGAGCTACTCAATACTGCCCCTGCAGCCATAAAAAGTTAAGTGTTGCAGTCATTTCAGTTGCTGTGGTAGCTGATGTGTACAGTGTTGAGTCATCCGTGGTCATAGACACACTGGCTTTATTCAGTGGCATGTTGTTAGTAAAGATTGAAAAAAGTAAGGGGCCTAGACAGCTGCCCAGGGGAATTCCTGATTCTACCTAGTTTATGGCGGAGAGGCTTCCATTAAAGAACATCCTCTGTGTTCTGTTAGACAGTATAGCAGGGGTTGTAATGCCATAACACATGTGTTTTTCCAGCAAAGCAAATCAAATCAAACTTTACTTGCCACATGCACCAAATACAACAAGTGTAGACCTTACCGTGAAATGCTTACTTACAAGCCCCTAACCAACAGTGCAGTTCAAGAAGATTTAAGAAAATATTTACTAAATAAACTAGAGTACTTTTTTATTTTTAAAGTAACACAATAACATAACAATAACGAGGCCATATACAGGAGGTAGCGGTACCGAGTCAGTGTGCGGGGGTACATGTTAGATGTAATTTGTACATGTAGGTAGGGATGAAGTGACTATTCATAGATAATAAACAGTGAGTAACACCAGTGTACAAAACAAATGGGGGGGTCAACGGTGGCCTTTTGATGAATTGTTCAGCAGTCTTACGGCTTGGGGGAAAAGCTGTTAACCTTTTACGGGGGCAGCCCGACACCGGTACACTTATGACAACATCCAGCTCAAAATGCACGGCGCGAAATTCAAAATCTATTTTTTTTTAATATTTAACTTTCACACATTAACAAGTCCAAGACACCAGATGAAAGGTGCACATCTTGTGAATCAAGCCAACATGTCCGAAAATGTTTTACAGGGAAGACAAAATATGTAAATCTATTAGCTAACCACGTTAGCAAAAGACACAACTTTTTCTAACTCCATCAGTTTCTTACTCCATCAGGTGCTATCACAAATTCGACCAAATAAAGATATAAATAGCCACTAACCAAGAAACAAATTCATCAGATGACAGTCTGATAACATATTTATTGTATAGCATATGTTTTGTTCGAAAATTTGCATATTTCATGTATAAACCATAGTTTACATTTCAGCTACAAGCCGAAATTGCACCAAAAGCAGCCATAATATTTACAGACACCAACGTCAAATAGCTAATTACTCATCATAAAACATTTCTGAAAAATACATAGTCTGCAGCAATTGAAAGACAGGCATATTGTGATTCCAAACAATATTTCCGATTTATTAAATGTTTTACAGCGCAAACAAAATGTATCGCTATATTAGCGTAGCTAAAATAGACAGAAATAATTGGGCGCCCACGGCCAATTCACATGCACGACAGATATATGAAATAACATCATAAAATGGGTCTTACTTTTGCTGATCTTTCATCAGAATGTTGAAGAACGTGTACTCTGTCCAGATGAGTCGTCGTTTCGATTCAGAATGGCAAATGTCCCTCTTCAATTAGCATTGGCACTAGCGTAGTGGCATAAATTTCTCCAACGTAAACACAGTCAGATGACGGAACACGGCAAAACTCCCGAATAAAGTTTCAATAATCATATTAAACTATATTGAAAAAACATACATTACGGTGATATGGTCACATGTAGCAAAAAAAAAAATTGAGCTGGAGACGTTAGCCGTTCGTTACCAAGGCAAAACAAAAGTCCATCCCACTTCCTCCAGAGTACCGGAAGTGGACGGTCACGACAAAGAAATAGTTTTTTTTCCACCACAGAACAAGATGAGCAGAAAAATTTCTTCTCTGACATTCTCTTTACACCAATAGGAAGGCGTATAGATTGTCAGCAGACTCCTCAGTGTTAAGCCCATGTATAGGCATCAAATTGAAAAGAGCACCGATTTCTGACATTTTACTTCCTGGTCAGGAAAAGTGATGCAGAAGGACTTCTGTTTCACTCAGAGAAATAATTCCAACTCTTTTAGAAACTACAAAGTGTTTTCTACCCAAAAAGAATAATAATATTCATATTGTACGAGCAAGATTTGAGTAGGAGGCCGTTTGAAATGGGCACGATTTCACTGGCTACTCAACACTTTGCCTTGCAGCCATAAGAAGTTAAGGAGCCTTCTGGTCCTAGACTCGGTGCTCCGGTACCGTTTGCCATGCGGTAGCAGAGAAAACAGTCTATGACTTGGGTGACTGGAGTCTCTGACAATTTTATGGGCTTTCCTCTGACACTGCCTATTTTACAGGTCCTGGATTGCAGGAAGCTTGGCCCCAGTGATGCACTGGGCCGTATGCATTACCCTCTGTAGCGTCTTACAGTCAGATGCCGAGCAGTTGCCATACCAGGCGGTGATGCAACCGGTCAGGGTGCTCTCAATGGTGCAGCTGTAGAACCTTTTGAGGATCTGGGGACGAATACCAAATCTTTTCAGTCTTCTGAAATGGAAACGGTTTTGTTGTGCCCTCTTCACGACTGTCTTGGTGTGTTTGGACCATGATAGATCGTTGGTGATGTGGACAAGGAACTTGAAATTCTTGATCCACTCTGCTACAGCCCTGTTGATGTTAAAAACCTCTTCGGGCTAGGGGGCGATATTTCCACGTGGATGAAAAACGTGCCCAAAGTAAACTGCCTGCTACTCAGGCCCAGAAGCTAGGATATGCATATTGGTAGATCTGGATAGAAAACACTCTAAAGTTTCTAAAACTGTTAAAATTATGTCTGTGAGTATAACTTATTTGACAGGCGAAACCCAGAGGACAAACCATCCAGATTTTATTTTTTATTGTGGGGACTGTGTTTTCAATTAGTTTCTATGTGAATCTAGATTTCTGGGGCATCTGGTTGCAGTTCCTATGGCTTCCACTAGATGTCAACAGTCTGAGAAATGAAGAAGTAGCCCTTTCCTTTCTGGGTGTATAGCCAAGTGGACTGTTTTGTTTGGGGCGCATGACCTGGAGCTCGCTCCACTTTCATTTTATCCGTTATTGAACACAGTTTATGCAGTCTTAAATTTTATTGATTATTTACGATTTAAAATACCTAAAGTTGGATTAGGAAAGTTGTTTGAAATGTTTGGACAAAGTTTACAGGTAACTTTTTAGATAATCTGTAGTCATGTTGGGCGAGTTGGAACGGGTGTTTTTCTGAATCAAACACGCCAAATACATGGACATTTGGAGATATAACGACTGAATTTATCGAACAAAAGGACCATTTGTGATGTTTATGGGACATTTTGGAGCGCCAACAGAAGAAGATCTTCAAAGGTAAGGCATGAATTATATTGTTATTTCTGAGTTTTGTGTCGCGCCTGGTGGGTTGAAATATGATTGTCATGTGTTTGTATGATGGGGTGCTG
Source organism: Salvelinus fontinalis (assembly GCF_029448725.1). Classification (NCBI taxonomy): domain Eukaryota; kingdom Metazoa; phylum Chordata; class Actinopteri; order Salmoniformes; family Salmonidae; genus Salvelinus; species Salvelinus fontinalis. The sequence goes on along the minus strand of NC_074668.1, from coordinate 624,743 downwards.
TTCTCAGATAATCGCATGGTTTCCTTTCGCCATAAAGCCTTTTTGAAATCTGACACGGTGGCTGGATTAACAAGAAGTTAAGCTTTAATTTGGTGTATTGCACTTGTGATTGTATGAAAGTTAAATATTTCTAATATTTTGTATTTATTTATTTCACACAATTTCACCGGATATTGTCAAAACGTTCCGCTAGCGGAACCCCTAGCCGTAACAGGTTTTAATAACCTCTTTGAGCTAAGGGGCAGTATTTTGACGTCCGGATGAAAAGCTTGCCCAAAGTAAACTGCCTGTTACTCAGGCCCAGAAGCTAGGATATGCATATAAATTGTAGATTTGGATAGAGAACACTCTAACGTTTCTAAAACTGTTAATATAATGTCTGTGAGTATAACAGAACTGATTTGGCCGGCGAAACCCTGAGGACAAACCATCCCAAAAAAACAAATTCAGCCTACCACTGTTTCCAAAGGCTGTCATGTTTATTATGAGGCGAAGTCCTCCCAGATTGCAGTTCCTAGGGCTTCCACTAGATGTCAACAGTCTTTAGAAAGAGTTTCAGGCTTGTTTTTGGAAAAAATTAGCTAGAATTTGTAGTTTTTCTAAATGGCTTCCATTTTGGCTGTAGTGTTTTTTTGCGCGTGGATGAGAGCTCGTTCTTTTTTGTTTATCTCCTTTAAAGACAATAACGATTCTCCGTCTTAAATTTTATCATTTATTTACTTATTATAGTATCTGAGGTTTGATTATAAACGTTGTTTGAATTGTTTGGAGAAGTTTATTGGTAACGTTTGGGATTCATTTTGTATGCATTTTAAAGGAGGGAAACCAGTGGATTATTGACTGAAGCGCGCCAGCTAACCTGTGTTTTTGGGGATATAAATAAGGAATTTATTGAACAAAAGGACAATTTGTGATGTAGCTGGGCCCTTTTGGAGAGCTAACAGAAGAAGATCTTCAAAGGAAAGGCATTTATTACATCGCTATTTCTGACTTTCGTGGCGCACCTGCCTGGTTGAAATATGTTTTTCATGCTTTTTTGGCGCTGTCCTCAGATAATCGCATGGTGTGCTTTCGCCGTAAAGCCTTTTGGAAATATGACACAGCGGCTGGATTAACAAGAAGTTAAGCTTTATTTTTATGTATGACACTTGTATTTTCATGAATGTTAAATATTTATGTTTCTGTAATTTGAATTTCGCGCACTGCAACTTCACGGATGTTGTCGAGATGGGTCGCTAGCGAAACGCCTGCGCCAGAAAGGTTAAAACAGAACTGTGTTACATTCCATCAGGACTGTGTTACATTCCATCAGGACTGTGTTACATTCCATCAGGACTGTGTTACATTCCATCAGGACTGTGTTACATTCCATCAGGACTGTGTTACATTCCATCAGGACTGTGTTACATTCCATCAGGACTGTGTTACATCCCATCAGAAATGTTACATTAAATCAGAACTGTGTTAAATTTCATTAGAACTGTGTTACATTCCATCAGGACTGTGTTATATTCCATCAGAACTGTTACATTAAATCAGAACTGTGTTACATTCCATCAGGACTGTGTTACATTCCATCAGGACTGTTACATTAAAGCAGAACTGTGTTAAATTCCATCAGAACTGTTACATTAAAGCAGAACTGTGTTACATTCCATCAGGACTGTGTTACATTCCATCAGGACTGTTACATTAAAGCAGAACTGTGTTAAATTCCATCAGAACTGTTACATTAAAGCAGAACTGTGTTACATTCCATCAGGACTGTGTTACATTCCATCAGGACTGTTACATTAAAGCAGAACTGTGTTAAATTCCATCAGAACTGTTACATTAAAGCAGAACTGTGTTACATTCCATCAGGACTGTTACATTCCATCAGAACTGTTACATTAAAGCAGAACTGTGTTACATTCCATCAGGACTGTGTTACATTCCATCAGAACTGTGTTACATTAAAGCAGAACTGTGTTACATTCCATCAGGACTGTTACATTAAAGCAGAACTGTGTTACATTCCATCAGGACTGTGTTACATTCCATCAGAACTGTGTTACATTAAAGCAGAACTGTGTTACATTCCATCAGGACTGTTACATTAAAGCAGAACTGTGTTACATTCCATCAGAACTGTTACATTAAAGCAGAACTGTGTTACATTCCATCAGGACTGTTACATTAAAGCAGAACTGTGTTACATTCCATCAGGACGGTTACATTAAAGCAGAACTGTGTTACATTCCATCAGGACTGTTACATTAAAGCAGAACTGTGTTACATTCCATCAGAACTGTTATATTAAATCAGAAATGTTTTACATTCCATCAGAATGTAACACAGAAGGTCACAGAGTCACTGTTGAATCCCCTGTCACACAACAAGTCTGTCTGTTTGCTATCTTGATTGGCTGACCTCAGGCCTGTGTAAAGTGGAACAGCAGAGTCAATAGCAAGCAATCACGAGTCAATAGCAAGCAAACCACAGCAACCGATGCATCACACCCCTCTTTATTGGAGGGGACCAGATGAGGTTCAGATGACATACTCTATATTTTGTTTCTGTTCTTGGCATCAACTATTCATTCAGGGTTTAATCTGTTCCACAAGCTTCACATGCTAATCTGTCCGAATGTACCATGAGGCTCCAGGGTGAAGTTTCCCCTAGCTACAGATCTGTGATCAACTTCCCCTCCCCCAATCCTAACCCTAGCCATTAGTTGAGGAAATGCAAAACTGACCCAAGATCAGCATCTAGGGGCAACTTCATCCTACACCGTACCATTAGAGGGGAACTCCTTCAATCCATCTGAAATGCTACAAGAATGTAGCATTACAGAGCAGCATTTGGACAATTTGGAGATGCAGTGGGGTACCATCCTTTACCAGCCATTACTTCTCATTGAATCATGTTGTTGGGAAATGGTCCAGCAGCAGCTTCCAGGGACATTCAGCTGTGAGGACAGTAGCTGTCAGGACTGTAACTGTGAGCGCTCTTTGGTCAGTGGGAGATCGTGACTGTACCGTACCCAGGGGTCCTTCCCACTGATTCCTGAGAACCAGATCTCAAAGAACTTCCTGGAATCTTAAGTGTCCCTAACCTTTCCAACCAGCCAACCTGCAAATGTAGGCATACTAAATAGCTAACTGGGATATGAAAACTTATGAAGAAACCAGATTGTATAAGAAACTGATTTTGGGACTTAAAATCCAAAGCTTTTACAACTTTTCTAGCTATTATTCCACATCTCCATCTGCACCAGTTTACACAGCTGATAAACATTGAGAGAAATTAAAGTTTCTCAGCCAAATGGATAGAGAGAGAGAGAGAACGAGGACGAGAGGGGAAGGGGTGTGGTGAGAACAGTATGGTGATTTGAGCATTTACATTTAGATGGATGTGCCATTTTGGAGATGAGGAAACACTTTTTGAAAGAATCTCTTTGCAAAGTCATACAAAATAGAAAAAAAAGCTCTTAAATATGTACGGATAAATGAAAGGTTTGAAGGAAGCATGAAGTTTGAAAGACATCACAACAGTTTGAACCTTGCACTTAAAAATGCTAGCCCATCACATTTACTGACATCAATGCAAAATGTGATGATTTCTTCAGTCTTATGTTGAGGCTCTGTGATTTGGTTGAACTATCGGGGTACATTGGTTGACCCCATAGGAGAACCCTTTTTGATTCCAGGTAGAACCCTTTTTGGTTCCAGGTACTGCAGAACCCTTTTGGGTTACATGTAGAACTCTTTATGGAAAAGGCTCTATATGGAACCAAAAATGTTCTACATGGAACCACAATGTTCTACGTGGAACCAAAAAATGTTCTACATGGAACCACACATGTTCTACTTGGAACCAAAAAAGGTTCTACATGGAACCAGAAATGTTCTACTTGGAACCAAAGCAGGTTATTCAAAGGGTTCTCCTACGGGGACAGCAGAATAACTGTTTTAGGTTCTCCATAGCAACTTTTTTTCTCCAAGAGTGTGTTGTTTTGAGTACCTTGCAACATTTCTAAACCTTTTTGGCCTGGAAAATGTTTTTAATCGAAAGTTCTTGCAGCTCCAACCTGAACACTTTCTTTCTCCGATCAGCACTTTGAAAGAGACACCAGACTATTAGTGGCTAAGATACTGTATTGATAGACGGATCAATATACTGCATCCTCCATCACCATGGAGACAATCTCAGTCAAGTTAAAAGTGTAATGAAGTAAGGTTGGTTATAACTGCAGTTTTTAGGACACACTACTGTGCTTTTCGAGTAGTTTTGGTTTACAAATTAGTTTCAATCAGACAGTCTAATCTTTTACTAATAGTTGACCGAAAGGCCATTTTGATTTTACAATTTCTTATTATCTCACTCAGGAGTTTGATATGCCTGTCTTCTTTCAAGATGCTCGTATTATTAGTTACCTCTGCCTATTGTAAACCATGTTTCTATATTCTGTATTCCACATTTCAATAAAACACTAAAGCAATAGCTTGGATGTGTCGAGACAATCTATATATTGTTTTATCATTTTTTTTTTGCCAATCAATTATTACTATTATTATTCATGTATCAATAAAAATTATTTCTAATGCTGTGTAAAATACTTTTTCTTTCATTATTTTTCCAGGATTTGGACCCAGAAGCTCAGAGCGGGATTTAGAGGGAGAGAGAGAGATGTATGCATCAAATGATAACAATCTCCTTACAGCAAAAGGCCTTTTTGTCACTGTTAATCACAGGCGGTGTGCGAGGCTTCACCGAGCGCTTTGCATACTGATGATCCCATCATATTCCACTTTATCAGTTCTTGCGGGAGGGCTCGGTCTGGGAGGCGGCTGTGCGCTATTAGGGATGTGCCTCTGAAACACCTGGTGCTGCCTACCACGATAACTTCAGACGACTCCTTTGTCAACATTAAGGCAAGTGGATCCTCAGATTACGAGAGTAAAAGCGACGATCGAGGAGGAAAAGAGAAAACGATAAGGCCCCTCTTTTACTCTTTCTGGTTTTCCCTGTCACTTTTTTTTATCAGGCCTTGAAGAAAAACGCCAACTTGCTCTCCGAAAAATGAAGTTGTACTGCTTGCATATACATTATTTCGGTCGAGGGTGAACCATGTATTACAAATCCTCTGTAAATTGCTTCGAGAGCCATTCATCTTTTCTGTTCTTCCTTACTGTACGCTTTAGATAAAGTTGTATTGATGGTGGGTATTTTAAAAAAGCAGCCCAACTTCAATGATAGATAGGGCTTTTTGTGCCCCCATTCAGACAGGCTCGTGATGAATGGGCGGGTCATTGATTTTGGCATTGGAAACGTGTCCGCAGGTTTCATACATAGTCTCCATGGGCAGCAGCAGCTTACATGTGGTCAGCCCTCATTATTGTTGAGTCATATTTTAGCAACTTCGACAACAAAGTGACTATGTGTTGGTGATTGTAATCTGTGTGTTCATAGTAGGGCTCTAGAAACAAATCTATGATGGATATTTTGGTTATTTATTGTATTATAGTTGTCATTTACAATTAAAATAATGCTCTTTTAAATCCAATGGTGCCTTTGTTTTTAAGGTGTCAGAAGTGACCTGAGTTCTGTGGCAGGGATACGGTGTTCATATTAGGACAGCCTCCTAGGGTATGAGTGGGCCAAAACCACTTGCTGGGATTCAAACCAAACAGGATTGCTTAGGTAATCCAGGTAATGGGCCGCATTATCCAGATTTCTGACATGCTGGATGTGCTCATTAGGCTTTACAGAAAAAAAGGAGAGAGAGAGAGGGAGAAAGAGAGAGAGAGAGAGAGAGAGAGAGAGAGAGAGAGAGAGAGAGAGAGAGAGAGAGATACATTAGATAGATAGATAGATAGATGGATAGATAGATAGATAGATAGATAGATAGATACATTAGATAGATACATTAGATAGATACATTAGATATATATGTACATTAGATAGATAGATAGATAGATAGATAGATAGAGAGATAGAGAGATAGATAGATATGTACATTAGATAGATAGATAGATAGATAGATAGATAGATAGATGTGGGGAGGCCAGCAGTTATATATCCCCTGAGCGCTAGTAGCCTTTCAGCTTCAGCCTGCTTATTTGATTTTACGTTATCTAACATTATCCCTTCCTTACTGTGAAGGTTCACAGTAGCCTACTAAGATGACCCGGTGAGAGCCACTGACCTGTGACGAAGCAGAGAGCCGGTACAGCCCACTTAACCATTGATTTTCCAAACACTTTTATGGCCATCACTATTCCATGGGTCATAACTCCATGAGAGGGTGACAAGAAGTGACACTACGACAGTAATAAAGCAGGTCAAATGTTAGATGCTTAAAAAATGGGCACATTTATTTCAAAATGGATATCTGTCTACTCAATTCATGAATAGAACCCATAGTAGAGTATAACTTCTTCAATCATTGTGTGGATGTCATTGACAGAATAAATTGTATTAGTGACTTGCATTAGTTCAATTTTGTTCATCGGTATGTACCACAGTGCTTGGGAGATGTTCTGTTCTGTCTGCATTGATACAGTAAAGCAGGGATCCTCAACTGTACATTCCGATTTTTTATTAAGTGGATGGAAGGAGGGCCGTAACCAGGCCTGGAATTTCGTGATTTTACAGGCAAGGCCATTTGGCCTACACAAGTTACCCAATCTGCTGGGGAACCAATGCCATCTGCTGGGGCACCAAGGCCATCTCCTGGGGATGCCATCTGCTGGGGCACCAAGGCCATCTGCTGGTGCACCAAGGCCATCTGCTGGGGCACTAATGCCATCTGCTGGGGCACCAAGGCCATCTGCTGGGGCATCAAGGCCATCTGCTGGGGCACCAAGGCCATCTGCTGGGGCACCAAGGCCATCTCCTGGGGATGCCATCTGCTGGGGCACCAAGGCCATCTGCTGGTGCACCAAGGCCATCTGCTGGGGCACCAAGGCCATCTTCTGGGGCATCAAGGCCATCTGCTGGGGCACCAAGGCCATCTGCTGGGGCACCAAGGCCATCTGCTGGGGCACCAAGGCCATCTGCTGGGGCACCAAGGCCATCTGCTGGGGCACCAAAGCCTTCTGCTGGGGCATCAAGGCCATCTGCTGGGGCACCAATGCCATCTGCTGGGGCACCAAGGCCATCTGCTGGGGCACCAATGCCATCTGCTGGGGCACCAAGGCCATCTGCTGGGGCACCAAGGCCATCTGCTGGGGCACCAAGGCCATCTGCTGGAGCACCAATGCCATCTGCTGGGGATGCCATCTGCTGGGGCACCAAGGCCATCTGCTGGGGCACCAAGGCCATCTGCTGGGGCATCAAGGCCATCTGCTGAGGCACCAAGGCCATCTGCTGGGGCACCAAGGCCATCTGCTGGGGCACCAATGCCATCTGCTGGGGCATCAAGGCCATCTGCTGGGGAATCAAGGCCATCTGCTGGGGATGCCATCTGCTGGGGCACCAAGGCCATCTGCTGGGGCACCAAGGCCATCTGCTGGGGATGCCATCTGCTGGGGCACCAAGGCCATCTGCTGGGGCACCAAGGCCATTAGCTGGGGCATCAAGGCCATCTGCTGGGGCATCAAGGCCATCTGCTGGGGATGCCATCTGCTGGGGCACCAAGGCCATCTGCTGGTGCACCAAGGGCATCTGCTGGGGCACCAAGGCCATCTGCTGGGGATGCCATCTGCTGGGGCACCAAGGCCATCTGCTGGGGCACCAAGGCCATCTGCTGGTGCACCAAGGCCATCTGCTGGGGCACTAATGCCATCTGCTGGGGCACCAAGGCCATCTGCTGGGGCATCAAGGCCATCTGCTGGGGCACCAAGGCCATCTGCTGGGGCACCAAGGCCATCTCCTGGGGATGCCATCTGCTGGGGCACCAAGGCCATCTGCTGGTGCACCAAGGCCATCTGCTGGGGCACCAAGGCCATCTGCTGGGGCATCAAGGCCATCTGCTGGGGCACCAAGGCCATCTGCTGGGGCACCAAGGCCATCTGCTGGGGCACCAAGGCCATCTGCTGGGGCACCAAGGCCATCTGCTGGGGCACCAAAGCCTTCTGCTGGGGCATCAAGGCCATCTGCTGGGGCACCAATGCCATCTGCTGGGGCACCAAGGCCATCTGCTGGGGCACCAATGCCATCTGCTGGGGCACCAAGGCCATCTGCTGGGGCACCAAGGCCATCTGCTGGGGCACCAAGGCCATCTGCTGGAGCACCAATGCCATCTGCTGGGGATGCCATCTGCTGGGGCACCAAGGCCATCTGCTGGGGCACCAAGGCCATCTGCTGGGGCATCAAGGCCATCTGCTGGGGCACCAATGCCATCTGCTGGGGCACCAAGGCCATCTGCTGGGGCACCAATGCCATCTGCTGGGGCACCAAGGCCATCTGCTGGGGCACCAAGGCCATCTGCTGGGGCACCAAGGCCATCTGCTGGAGCACCAATGCCATCTGCTGGGGATGCCATCTGCTGGGGCACCAAGGCCATCTGCTGGGGCACCAAGGCCATCTGCTGGGGCATCAAGGCCATCTGCTGAGGCACCAAGGCCATCTGCTGGGGCACCAAGGCCATCTGCTGGGGCACCAATGCCATCTGCTGGGGCAAAAAGGCCATCTGCTGGGGAATCAAGGCCATCTGCTGGGGATGCCATCTGCTGGGGCACCAAGGCCATCTGCTGGGGCACCAAGGCCATCTGCTGGGGATGCCATCTGCTGGGGCACCAAGGCCATCTGCTGGGGCACCAAGGCCATTAGCTGGGGCATCAAGGCCATCTGCTGGGGCATCAAGGCCATCTGCTGGGGATGCCATCTGCTGGGGCACCAAGGCCATCTGCTGGTGCACCAAGGGCATCTGCTGGGCCACCAAGGCCATCTGCTGGGGATGCCATCTGCTGGGGCACCAAGGCCATCTGCTGGGGCACCAATGTCATCTGCTGGGGCACCAATGCCATCTGCTGGGGCACCAAGGCCATCTGCTGGGGCATCAAGGCCATCTGCTGTGGCACCAATGCCATCTGCTGGGGCACCAAGGCCATCTGCTGGGGCACCAATGCCATCTGCTGCGGCACCAAGGCCATCTGCTGGGGCACCAATGCCATCTGCTGGGGCACCAAGGCCATCTGCTGGGGCACCAAGGCCATCTGCTGGAGCACCAATGCCATCTGCTGGGGAACCAAGGCCATCTGCTGGAGCACCAATGTCATCTGCTGGGGCACCAAGGCCATTAACCAAAATAGTCAATTTATTATTGATTAGAAACCCCCAAAAACACGACATATTCTGTTGGGATCCATCATCCCACAACCGTCGCAGTCTTATTTCTTTCTTGCACAGAAGGAAAAGCTAGCTGGCCAGCAGTCCCAAATGGAGGTCGCTATTGAATGTTTTCAACTCTGCAGGAGCTTTGTTTATTTTGTTTTATTCCGGGACAATGTGGACCGCCCAGACTATCAATGTAGTAACTGATTGCTTGCAGAGGACTACAGGGGCAAAGTAGCTACTCTTAGCAAACAAGTAGAGAACCTACATGAGCTACTAGGGAATCCACACCTGCCTACTTTTTTTTTCTTCCACCCCAGTAGCCGGACGCTGCTCTGGTCTGGTGGAAGTTTTGCCGCCGTGTCGGATGGCTTTCGATTCGAGATTGGATCCAAAGGTACCTGCGCCTTCATCCTCTGTCTACTTCTCCGGTGGCTTCTACCTTTCGTGTTCATATCCTCCCACCCTCATCAGACCGTGAGGCTGCCTGAGACTCCGGCCCATTCCTCATCCACGATGGATACTACAGCTGGCTCAAGTCCATAGTGCCCGATCGCCCTTCGGTACTTGAGCAGTTTGCGTAACCACTCGAGGCGAAAGAACGCCCAGACCACCTCAGCCATTGCACCAGCCGTCGTCAACGGCAGCACTCTGTGCTACCCAGGAGCACTAGTACAGGACATTACAAAGCTGCTACCGACCGTTCTTTGACAGATGCCGGGATCTGAAGCTGTCGTAGTGCACGTGGGGTCAAACAACATCAGGAGGGCTCGGTACTTCTGAAAATGGATTTTAAAGAACTGATTCTAGCACCGAAAGACTCCAAAAAACGGTCAATCATGTCAGGTCCGGTTCCATTGTTGGGCAGCGGGTGTGAAAGATACAGCAAGCTACTGGCATTACACAAGTGGCAAAAAAATGACTGTAGCTCTGTTGGAATCACTTTTACAGGTAACTTGGACACCTTCTGGAAACAGAAGATGCTCTACGGGAATTACAGAGTCCATCCAAATCATCTTGGCTATTGGACTCTGTATACACATTTTAAAGGCTGCGTTGAGACAATGACTTATCAATGACCCAAGACCAGCTCAATTAATTCCTACCAGTCTGTCGCTGAGTTGTTATAATGCTGCATTAAATGTACATTATCCGAGGGGTGTTGGCAGACACAATGTAAGTAACTTAGTTTATGTCCCCCTAACTGCTCTGAATAACCTCTGTTGATCCTACAGCTATTGTATGCAGTAATCATGTGCCTATGAACCAGAGTTATACTGTTAACACTGAGGCGGTGTGCCCTAATAGGAAGTCCACCTTGTGCAGCTCACCCTGCACTATCAGCTCCTATATAAATAACATGAACAAGTCTACTTATGATAAGCTTCCCAGTAAAGCATTACAAACAATCAAGCAACCCAGAAAAGTGCTTAAAAACATCCCATAATATACAGTGCATGCGGAAAGTATTCAGATCCCTTAACTTTTCCCACATTTTGTTAGAAGACAGCCTCATTATAAAATTGATTAAATACATGTTTTTCTTCATCACTCTACACACAAAACCACCAAATGACTAAGAGAATACAGTTTTTGATACATTTACCAAATGTATTAAAAATTAAAAAACAGAAATACCTTATTTACAATAAGTATTCAGACCCTGTGCTTTGAGACTTGAAATTGAGCTCAGGTGCATCTTGTTTCCAATGATCATCCTTGAGATGTTTTTTGCATGGTTATAACATCTACCAAAAAGACAGTAATAATGGGGGCAGTGTTGCGGTCTATTTCCCGAACCACATTCCTATAAAGCTTAGACAGCATCTCATGTTTTAAATACTATTGAAGCATTATGGCTACAGGTTCATCTGTCTCACCTAAAGCCCTTTCTTGTAGGAAGCTGCTATAGACCACTAACAGTGCTAACATACTGTTGAAGTAATATGGCTACAGATTCATCTGCCTCACCTAAAGCCCTTTCTTGTAGGAAGCTGCTATAGACCACTAACAGTGCTAACATACTGTTGAAGTAATATGGCTACAGGTTCATCTGCCTCACCTAAAACCCATTCTGGTGGGAAGCTGCTATAGACCAATAACAGTGCTAACATACTGTTGAAGTAATATGGCTACAGATGCATCTGCCTCACCTAAAGCCCAGTATTGTGGGAAGCTGCTATAGACCACTAACAGTGCTAACAGTCAGTATCTGGATAATATGTGTGAAATATTTGATACTGTATGCGATGTCAACAGAGAGGTTTAATTCCTGGGTAATTTCAATATTGACTTCCTTTCATCAAGCTGCACACTCAAGAAAAATCTTAAAACTGTAACCAGTGCCTGCAACCTGGTTCAGGTTATTAGTCAACTTTCCAGGGTAGTAACAAACAGCACAGGAATGAAATCATCAATATGTATTGATCACATCTTTCTAATGCTGCAGAAATGTGCTTTAAAGCAGGATCCAAATCCATAGGATGTAGTGATCACAATATAGTACCCATATCTATGAAAACCAAAGTTCCAAAGGCTGGGCCTAATATAGTGTATACGAGTTCATACAATATGTTTTGTACTGATTTCTATGTTGAAGATGGAAATAATATTTGCTGGTATGTGGTGTGTAATGAGGAGCAACCAGATGCTGCACTTGACACATTTCTGAAATTGCTTTTCCAGTTACTAATAAGCATGAACTCATTAAGAAAATGACTGTAACAACTTTTAAATCCACTTGGATTTATGAAGAATTGAATAATTGTATGGTTGAGAGGGATGAGGCAAAAGGTATGGCTGTCACGCCCTGACCTTAGAGATCCTTTTTATGTCTCTATTTGCGTTGGTCAGAGTGTGCTTTGTGGTGGGTATTCTATGTTCTTTAGTTATATTATGTGTATTTCTATTTTTTGGGCCGGGTAGGTTTCTCAAACAGGGACAGCCGTCTATCGTTGTCTCTGATTGAGAACCATACTTAGGTATCCCTTTTTCCACCTGTCTTTGTGGGAGGTTAACTTTGTTTGTGGCACATAGCCCTTTACCTTCACGGTTGTTTTGTATTGTTTATTGTTTTTGTCAGCATCATGTAAATAAAGGAATATGTACGCTCACCACGCTGCACCTTGGTCCTCTTCATTCGACAGCCGTGACAGAACCTCCCACCACAAAAGGACCAAGCAGCGTGGTAAGGGGGATTCATGGACTTGGGAGGAAATCCTGGACGGTAAAGGACCCTGGAGGCAGGCTGGGGAATATCGTCGTCCCAAGGAGGAGCTGGAGACAGCAAAGGCGTAACGGTGGCAGCTTTACGTACCAGACTGCCCATACGTCTCCTCACTCCAGTGATGATCCATGGCATGAAGCCTCCAGTGATGATCCATGGCATGAAGCCTCCAGTGATGATCCATGGCAAGAAGCCTCCAGTGATGATCCATGGCACGAAGCCTCCAGTGATGATCCATGGCAAGAAGCCTCCAGTGATGATCCATGGCAAGAAGCCTCCAGTGATGATCCATGGCAAGAAGCCTCCAGTGACAGCCTCCAGTCCGGAGCCTCCAGCGACGGTCTCCAGTCAGGAGCCTCCAGCGACGTTCTCCAGTCCGGAGCCTCCAGCGACGTTCTCCAGTCCGGAGCCTCCAGCGACGTTTTCCTGTCCGGAGGCTCCAGCGACGTTCTCCAGTCCGGAGCCTCCAGCGACGGTCTCCAGGCCAGAGCCTCCAGCGACGGTCTCCAGTCCAGAGCCTCAAGCGACGTTCTCCAGTCCGGAGCCCCCAGCGACGGTGCTCAGTCCGGGGCCCGCAACAAGGGTGCCCAGTCTGGGGCCCGCAACGAGGGTGCCCAGTACGGTGCCCGCAACGAAATGTAACACATTTATGATGTAATGTAATGTAACAGTTCTGATGGAATGTAACAGTTATGATTTAATGTAACAGTTCTGATGGAATGTAACACAGTCCTGATGGAATGTAACACAGTCCTGATGGAATGTAACACAGTCCTGATGGAATCTAACACAGTCCTGATGGAATGTAACACAGTTATGATTTAATGTAACAGTTCTGATGGAATGTGACACTATGTTGACAGAATGTAACACAGTCCTGATGCATTGAAACACATATCTGATTTAATATAACAGTTCTAATGGGATTTAACTCCATCCTGATGGAATGTAACACAGTTATGATTTAACTTCTCTGGGATATGTGGCCAAAAGGGCCAAAAGCCAGTAAAAATGCAGAGCGCCAAATTCAAATAAATTACTATAAAAATCAAACCTTAATGAAATCACACACGAATGACACCAAATTAAAGCTACACTTGTTGTGAATCCAGCCAACATGTCTGATTTCAAAAAAGATTTACGGCGAAAGCACACCAAACGATTATGTTAGGTCAGAGCCAAGTCACAGAAAAACAAATTTTTCCAGCCAAAGAGAGGCGTCACAAAAATCAGAAATTGAGCTAGAATTAATCACTAACCTTTGATGATCTTCATCAGATGGCACTCATAGGACTTCATGTTACACAATACATGTATGTTTTCTTCGATAAAGTTTATATTTATATCCAAAAATCTTAGTTTACATTGGCCGTTATGTTCAGTAATGTTTTGTCTCGAATACATCCAGTGATTTTGCAGAGAGCTACATCAATTTACAGAAATACTCATAATAAACATTGATAAAAGATACAAGTATTAAACATGGAACTTTAGATAAACTTCTCCTTAATGCAACCGCTGTGTCAGATTTCAAAAAAACTTTACGGAAAAAGCATACCATGCTATAATCTGAGTACGGCGCTCAGAGCCCAAATAAGCCATAAAGAAATCTCCCATTTTTTGGAGTCAACAGAAGTCAGAAATAGCATTATAAATATTCACTTACCTTTGATGATCTTCATCAAAATGCACTCCCAGGAATCCCAGTTCCACAATAAATATTTGTTTTGTTCCATATAGTCCATCATTTATGTCCAAATACCTTAATTTTGTTCGCGCGTTCAGTCCAGTAATCCACATTCATGACGCGCAGGTCAGATGAAAAGTCCAATAATTCCATTACAGTTCGTAGAAACATGTCAAACGATGTATAGAATCAATCTTTAGGATGTTTTTAACATAAATCTTCAATAATGTTTCAACCGGAGAATTCCTTTGTCTTCAGAAATGCGATGGAAAGCAGGTCGCTCTCACGTGAGCGTGCATGTTCAGCTCGTGCCAGACACCTGACTCAAAGAGCTCTCATTTCCTCATTCTTCACAGTAGAAGCCTCAAACAAAGTTCTAAAGGCTGTTGACATTTAGTGGAAGCCTTAGGAAGTGCAACATGACAAATATCCCACTGTGTACTGGATAGGCAAACCTACAAACCTCAGATCTCCCACTTCCTGGTTGGATTTGTTCTCAGGTTTTTGCCTGCCATATGAGTTATGTTACACTCACAGACAGCATTCAAACAGTTTTAGAAACTTCAGAGTGTTTTCTATCCAAATATACTAATAATATGCATATCTTAGCCTCTGAGCCTGAGTAGCAGGCAGTTTACTCTGGGCACCTTTTCATCCAAGCTACTCAATACTGCCACCCAGCCATAAGAAGATAACAACACTCGAGAGACTGACAAGCAATGACTTGTATCAGACTGACCCCTTGTTGCCACTAGACATGACAACATATCTCAAGGGAGATCAAGTGGAATAATAATCAGTCTGTATTTTGCGTCAGCCAACATTGTATAGCACAATTAGACTGACAAATAATAATAATAATAATTCATGTTAATTCATGTTAAAATGCGTACTTTTAAAAATGTTAAATGTTTTCTCAACCCTGTTATTTGTATTTACTAATCTGTAGGTAACGGTGAGGGATGCTGTGGCGTAACAACACATGTGGACTACACAATCTCATATTTAGGCGTTAAAGCTACTTGTCTGATGCCAATAAGGGGTGACACTGAAGCTACAGATATGGTGCTGAACCTGTCAAACTTGTGGGTCCATGTCATTACTTATTTTGATGCCATCATTGTTCAGCTGTTTTTAAAAGTGTTTCTCTTTTTCTTCTTCCTCTTGGAAAATTCGTCAACATTGATGAGGGGAAATGACCAGATTTGGTCAGTCAGACGCACCCACATGCTCTGTACTGGAGCCTGATGCATTCCCTAAAGTGCAGAGTTACAAACTTTTTGCGACCTTTGTGACGTTGCCGACCTTGTAGAGGACATCCCATTCCCTTTAGCTCGATTGCAACGTACAGGCAAAATTAAACACGCTCATGGAGGTTACCGCTGTATTTCTTATAACCTACTAATGGGAGATTACATGCACCTGTGGGCTAAACTAATCTTGATTGTCATGAAAAACCCACAAGTCGTTTTTACTGTGTCAAGAGATTATGATACCAGACAGCTGGTCTAGATTCTCTACTCCCGCCACCAAATGAAATAACGACTTATCAGGAGTATCGGAAACCGTTAGGCTGATGAATGTACAACTATTTACTGGAGTCATTCTATGTTTCATTCAAACTTGTTTCCTTAAATAGTAAAACAATAGCCTATAATATATGCCATTGAAAATTACTTTATAGACTACATTGTCATTTCAGAAAAAAATATAGATTATATTACGATTTACTTGATTGTCCAGGGATATTTTCCCTCAGATCTTGGTAAGAAATAACCATATCAGACAATGTTATTTTAAAGACCGTTGTATTTAAAGATGCATTATGCAGAAATCGCTCTGCCATTTCCTGGTTACTAATATTCTAATATTTTAGAGAAATGTTGTTTATGTAACAAAACAAGCAAGTTTAGATTCCTTGTACCATCTAAACGGCTGTGAAATATATTTTCCATAACCAACTATATTGTATTTTCAGCTTTTTGAAGCTAGTGTGCAAAACCGAAAGTAAAAGACACAAAAAAAACGAAACTTAGAAACGGGAAGCATAGAACATATCAGATCTACCGCTTCTTAGTCTTGCAATGACAGATCATTTCTATGTGATTTTGGTCGGGTTGCCCAAAAAGTTTCATATTGCACCTTTAATGGATTACATAAATTTGAGGCTACACACATCAACATTAGACTTCCAATTATAGAATGTGTCGGGTAAATTACCATAGTAGATTTGTTGTGGTAAACGAGGTGTGTTTGCTGTGTTCTAGTGTACTATACAATATATGTCAGTCCTATTGTTAACATTTTGCCCAGTTCTATTCAAGGTTAGAACTAACTTTCAACGGGTTCAGATGCTTCTATCCTTGACATGCATGTTTGATAACAGTGTATCACTTTTTAATGTGTATAGTATTGCTCACTAGGTATTGTCCAATGAATTCTGTAACCACTCCCTCTTCAAATCAGGGTAGATTGGAAAAAGCTGTTCAAAAGAGGACATTGTATTATCAAATCTTGGTACTCCCTGACGAAGGCCAAAGTTTTAAAACTTTGTTTCCATTGAACATGTAACGGATACCCCCGGTACTGCTGCTCATTCTGTTCACCAGTTCCGGAGGTCGATGTCACCGGCCTTCTAGGCTGCACTGAACGGTGTCATTACGCACACCTGGTTCCAATTCCTCACTGATTGTGTTTGTATAAATGTGCCCTTTGTTTCTCCATAGGGCTGTTGATTATTGTTCCCATATCCGTTGGTCGTGTGAGTACCTATGTGTTGTCTCAGCCTGTGCTGCATGTTTTGTGTGTTACGGGTTCTACGAGGTTAACCCTCGCTCTTTTGTTTGGGTACATCCCAGTGTTTTGTGTTTGTGTTGGGTGTATTAAAAACCCAGGTGATGTATTCCTGTGCCTGTCTCCAAATCCTTTATACCAGCGTGACGGAACATACCATACAAATGAAGGCATTTTAATTAATTATATGAAGAGTGCCTCGGTCCTCTTTTTTGTTTTTGAGGAAATTCTTTATTTCAATTGTACGGAATGATTGTCATAGTCGCCCTTAGTCTGCTCATCAAGTAGAACATAGTTGTTCTGATGGAAATACCAACCAGAGGGCTAAATGGTCTTGAAAAATGTTGGCTCCCATCAAGAATGAAAGAGAACCTCGACATCTGTGTTAGGGAGCATAAATCGCTGGCCAATGTTATTGAGATCAGCTGTGTGGGTGATTGGTGGTTTAACGAGAGATCAGCTGTGTGGGTGATTGGTGGTTTAACCAGAGATCAGCTGTGTGGGTGATTGGTGGTTTAACCAGAGATCAGCTGTGTGGGTGATTGGTGGTTTAACGAGAGATCAGCTGTGTGGGTGATTGGTGGTTTAACCAGAGATCAGCTGTGTGGGTGATTGGTGGTTTAACCAGAGATCAGCTGTGTGGGTGATTGGTGGTTTAACCAGAGATCAGCTGTGTGGGTGATTGGTGGTTTAACCAGAGATCAGCTGTGTGGGTGATTGGTGGTTTAACCAGAGATCAGCTGTGTGGGTGATTGGTGGTTTAACCAGAGATCAGCTGTGTGGGTGATTGGTGGTTTAACCAGAGATCAGCTGTGTGGGTGATTGGTGGTTTAACCAGAGATCAGCTGTGTGGGTGATTGGTGGTTTAACCAGAGATCAGCTGTGTGGGTGATTGGTGGTTTAACCAGAGATCAGCTGTGTGGGTGATTGGTGGTTTAACCAGAGATCAGCTGCCGATAATCTGGTGGCTTTTCATGGTTATCATTGGCCCAGTGTGTCTCACTGATGTATCAACGTTTCCCCAGATGGTTCACTGGAAAACAGCAGCCTATGAGCATGTCTTTCTATTCCTGACTGACCGTAGACATACAATTCTTGTATGTACAGTATGACATACAGTACCAGTCAAGTTTGGACACACCTACTCATTAATTAATTTATTTTTATATATATTTTTTTTTTAAACAATTTTCTACGTTGTAGATTAATAATGAAGACATCAAAACTATGAAATAACACAGTCATGTAGTAACCAAAAAAGTGTTGGTTTTTTAACAAAAAAGAATGTTAAATATATTTAGATTTTTTTAAAGTAGCCACCTGTTGCCTTGACAGCTTTGACACTCTTGGCATTCTCTCAACCAGCTTCATGAGGTAGTCACCTGCAATGCATTTCAATTAACAGGTGTGCCTTTTTAAAAGTTAATTTGTGGAATTTCTTTCCTTCTTAATGCGTTCGAGTCAATCGGTTGTGTTGTGACAAGGTAGAGGTGGTATACAGAAGATAGCCCTATTTGGTAAAATACCAAGTCCATATTATGGAAAGAACAGCTCAAATAAGTAAAAAGAAACCACAGTCCATTGTTACTTTAACATACAGTAAGGAGAGTGAGCAAGGTTGTCATGTGGAATGACGCTCCTCTGCATATTTGCTACACAGGAGCCTGATTCGTAATTCTGTACAAGACAAAATGGATGAAAGATTCAGATGTGTAAACATTTGGAGCGACTGTTCCTTTCTTTTTCCGTCTTACTTTAATATAATATGATGCAACGCCAACGGGATGGAGCCAGTTTAATGGAATTACTAGAGTTCCAGGAAAAAAAGATGAATCGTTTTGAAAATAGAGGGAAATTAGCTTCTTGACAACCTGAATTACACCTCTTCCATTAGTGGAGCAGTAATTGAACAATTTATTTCCACAGAAGAGAGTCAGTCCTCTGCTTTGATATATAAAAATGGACGTCGCATGCATTTTATGTTACTAATCACAGGGCTGTCTTAAAATGGACTCCAGAGAATTCTGCCCTGTTCTGTACAAAAAAAAACAACCAAGCCAATTATAATAGGATACACATGTCAAAGTTATTTTCTCATCGATAACCTATATGGAATTTGAAATTATACTTTGGGGATTTATTCGCATTTCAAATGCCACCTACAAAGCAGTATAATGTAATATCTTTAAAATCAGTAATACACCCCTTCCACATATATTACCTTTGTCTAAGTATGAAAGATACCTTTGGTATCATAAAAGGGGATCTTCATGATGAACTTGTCTTTGGTTAAATCACTAAGTATTGAAAAGGTTTTTATATCAGTTTTTGGTCACAAGATCTTACAATATGTGTTCTCTGATTTAAGGAAAGAGGAATTATTGCAGGAGCAGATTTTATGTGTGTGTGTGTGTTTGTGTGTAAGCCTGCGTGCACATGTGAGAGAAAAGAGAGCGAGAGAGTCATTTAAATATTATTTCTGTCCTTTGCTAGAGGACTTCAAATTGATTTACTTGAATTGCCTTTCACAACGTCTCCAATTTCAACCCCATGCAAATATAAAATGAGAGTCATTGGACAAACAGGCACACTGTGCTGCATATTCATTGTGAAGTTTTAATAATGGGGGCATTTACCAGGGGGAAACTAAACCGACCTTACACTTGTCAGCAATGCAATTGAAGTAAATCACCTTGACAACATCAACACATCTGAGCCCCATAAATACAGAGTCATTTTATTTCCTACCTGGAAATGAGCTCTGGCACTTGGTGCTGTCAGAGAGGACGTCTCCTTGTCCCCACCTGCTGCATCTTTATATGGGAATCATTAAAAAAAATATGGATTCAGCAGCTTGCAGTTTGGGAAAAGAAACAGTGTATTGATTTTAGATTTGGCAGGAGAGCCTATGGGCACTTAGCCCTGCGTTTGCTTCCCTCACCATTTGCCTCTGAAAAGGGATTCACTTCAGTCCTCCTGCTGCACCGTACGTTCCCTATGGGCTGGCTGGGGACGAGGTCATGCATCAGCACGACTCTGTAAATCAGACCGGATGAGACGAGGGGCCGTCGCTGCCAGACTAAGGCTTTTAATTGAATATGTATAAGGACCCCACGTTTATTCATTCAATTCACCCGCCAGCGTGGATACTGCGGTGGCGCGTGGATTTGCTGTGGCAGCAGAAGATCAGGAGGGGGTATGAAATGCTCCTGACCCTGTCTCTCTGATCTTCTCTGAGTGAATTGGCTGGAGAAGATTTGATACTGCATTACTGGGTCATTGTGATGAAAATGACCCGATATGTTAAGTAGAGATGATGATGATGATGATGAAGGGAAGAAATGTAGCGCAGAGAGACTACTACAAGCTTTTACCCTGGGATATTGCGCTCTACTGTAGGTGGGGTAGGGGGATGTTACTCCTAGACACTGACCTTGGGTCAGTTTTGTATTTCCCCCAGAAATGGAAAGGTTATAATTGGGGGAGGGGAAGCTGACCCCAGAGGAAACTTCACCCTGGCACACTAAGGCATACTGATGAGGCTGTGTCTGAGGGGTCCCTACTCATCTGTCTCAGCTGACCAGAGTCAAAACAACAAACTAATCCAATGGCCTCCTGTTCGATGTCCGTATTGGGACAGCCTCAGTCCTGTTGACACCGAGACAAGTCCTGCTGAGATTGAGGTTGTCCTGATATGGACACCATACTCATGGAAAGCCCCTCCCCTTACAATTCTACCACTGCAGATACATGTGGTGTACTAAGCAATGTCATTTCCTGGTTTCCCTCTCTGGATCACACTTTACAGCTTAATCTGAAATGGAGGGACACGGTTGAAGATAGAAATGGAAACCACCTGCTTTGGCGCTCACGGTGTTGACAATGATCTTGTTTTAGCCAACTGCAGCATTTTATCTGGGTTCAACGCAGAAGCAGTGCACTGACAGAGCAATCAGAGTCAGAGAGCAGAACAAGTCTAAATGTTTATAGTCTGAAACTCTACTTGTTTTGTGAAACAAATGAAGTTCTTGGCATGTTACATTGGGGCACTTGTTTGAGATAATACATTCATTTTGTGGGAAATTGAACCTGGGGCATTTTGCTAGACAATATAGCACTGCGTCTCAAATGGCACCCTATTGCCTATCCACTTTAGACCAGGACCCATAGAGCTCTGGTCAACCCTAGTGTGCTATGGGTGCTATGTGGGATGTACTTAGGCCTGTTAGTATTCAAAGGACAACAGAACAACACTGGAGAAAGAAGAGAGAGGAATGACTGTGTTATATTCCATCAGAACTGTTACATTAAATCAGAACTGTGTTACATTCCATCAGGACTGTGTTACATTCCATCAGAACTGTGTTACATTCCATCAGGAATGTTTTACATTCCATCAGGACTGTTTTACATTCCATCAGGACTGTTTTACATTCCATCGGGACTGTGTTACATTCCATCAGAACTGTGTTACATTCCATCAGAACTGTGTTACATTCCATCAGAACTGTGTTATATTCCATCAGGACTGTGTTATATTCCATCAGGACTGTGTAACATTCCATCAGGACTGAGTTACATTCCATCAGGACTGTGTTAGATTCCATCAGAACTGTTACAATAAATAAGAACTCTTATATTCCATCAGGACTG
Organism: Salvelinus fontinalis; assembly: GCF_029448725.1. Classification (NCBI taxonomy): domain Eukaryota; kingdom Metazoa; phylum Chordata; class Actinopteri; order Salmoniformes; family Salmonidae; genus Salvelinus; species Salvelinus fontinalis. The sequence continues at coordinate 603,123 of NC_074668.1, read as the reverse complement.
TCTTATATTCCATCAGGACTGTGTTACATTCCATCAGGACTATGTAACATTCCATCAGGACTGTGTTATATTCCATCAGAACTGTTACATTAAATAAGAACTGTTACATTCCATCAGGACTGTGTTACATTCCATCAGGACTGTGTTATATTCCATCAGGACTGTGTTATATTCCATCAGGACTGTGTTATATTCCATCAGAACTGTTACATTAAATAAGAACTGTTACATTCCATCAGGACTGTGTTATATTCCATAAGGACTGTGTTATATTCCATAAGGACTGTGTTATATACCATCAGGACTGTGTTATATACCATCAGGACTGTGTTATATTCCATCAGAACTGTTACATTAACAAATAACTGTTACATTCCATCAGGACTGTGTTATATTCCATTAGGGCTGTGTTACATTCCATCAGGACTGTGTTACATTCCATAAGGACTGTGTTACATTCCATCAGGACTGTGTTATATTCCATAAGGACTGTGTTACATTCCATCAGGACTGTGTTACCTTCCATCAGGACTGTGTTACCTTCCATCATGACTGTGTTACCTTCCATCATGACTGTGTTACCTTCCATCATGACTGTGTTACATTACTTTAGAACTATGTTACATTAAATCAGAACTGCATTACATTACATCAGAACTGTTACATTAAGTCAGAACTGTATTAGAATCCATCAGGACTGTTACATTAAATAAGAACTGCATTCCATTCCATCAGAACTGTTATGTTCCATCATGACTGTGTTACATTCCATAAGGAATGTGTTACATTCCATTAGAACTGTAACATCAACTTCTTTGGGATAGGAGGCAGTATTTTCACATCCGGATGAAAAGCATGCCCAAAGTAAACTGCCTTTGTCTCAGGCCAAGAAGTTAGGGTATGCATATAATTGTTAGATTTAGATAGAAAACACTCAAAAGTTTCTAGAACTGTTAAAATTATGTCTGTGAGTGTAACAGAACTGATATGGCAGGCGAGACCCTGATGACCCCCCCCCCCCCCCCCCCAAAAGAATTTGGCTCACCAGTTTTAGTTTTTTTTTTTTTAGAGTTTATTAGTAACGTTTGGGATTCATTTTGTATGCATTTTGACGGAGGGAAACTGAGTGAAATATTGACTGATGCGCGCCAGCTAAACTGAGTTTTTATGGATATAAAAAAGGACATTATCGAACAAAAGGACCATTTGTGATGTTTATGGGACATTTTGGAGTGCCAACAGAAGAAGATCTTCAAAGGTAAGGCATGAATTATATCGTTATTTCTGACTTGTGTGTCGCACCTGGTGGTTCGAATTATGAATGTCATGTGTTTGGGGTGTTGTCCTCAGATAATCGCATGGTATGCTTTCGCCGTAAAGCCTTTTTGAAATCTGACACCTTGGCTGGATTAAGCTTTATTTTGACATATTTCATGTGTATTTTCAAGAATGTTAAATATTTACAATTCTGTAGTGTGAATTTTTGCGCCCTGCACTTTCACTGGATGTTGGTCAGGTGGGACGGTAGCGTCCCATCTAGCCTAGGTGATCCGCCCCTTTTTTTCTTATCATTTTCCCCTCCTAAAATGACACACCCAAATCTAACTGCCTGTCACTCAGGCCCTGTAACAAGGATATGCATATTCTTGGTACCGTTTGTGTAAGGGCTATATGAACAATATGGAGAGTGATGGAGTGCTGCATCAGATGACCTGACCTCCACAATCACCTGGCCTCAACCCAATTGAGATGGTTTGGGATGAGTTGGACCACAGAGTGAAGGAAAAGCAACCAACAAGTGCTCAGCATATGTTGGAATTCCTTCAAAACTGTTGGAAAAGCATTCCAGGTGAAGCTGGTTGAGAAACTGCAAAAGTGTGCAAAGCTGTCATAAAGGCAAAGGGTGGCTACTTTGAAGAATCTAGAATCTAAAATATATTTTTATTTGTTTAGCACTTTTTTTGATTACATGATTCCATATGTGTTAATATTTTTGATATACTCAATGTTATTCTACAATGTAAAGAAAAAACCCTTGAATGAGTAGGTGTTCAAACTTCTGACTGGTACTGTACATGATGGTCTCATTGCTGATGTGCCATTGGATAGTGCCTCTGTGACAGAGGCACTGACAAACAGATGTATTGAAAACCTTGAATAAATGCTATTTTTTTCCACACACAGAGTCATGGTGGCCTTTTGAATGAGCCAGTATGTGAGTCTTTATATCTTGCTCTAATCATAACCAACTTCTTGTAACTTATATAAAAGGATATGTAATAACCAGTGAGGTTGGTAGTGGAGTGGAGGAGGTTGGTGGGTGGCCATGTCAAGAGAGTTCTGTAAAGGAACACCACCCGAGGCCTCTGCCCAGTACCATTCAACCATTCTGCTCCATCTAATGTACATTACTGTCACTACCGGTGTCCCCCCGCTGCAGAGGGCATTAGACACTCACCTCACAGGAGCCTGCTACACTACCAAATAATAAGCCGAAAGTCAACAGAGAGCTTTTACACAGCAGTCAGTCACACAGCACAGAGAGAGCTTTTACATAGAGGTCAGACAGACACAGCACAGAGAGAGCTTTTACATAGCAGTCAGTCAGACAGACACAGCACAGAGAACGCTTTTACACAGCAGTCAGTCACACATCACAGAGAGCTTTTACATAGCAGTCAGTCAGACAGACACAGCACAGAGAACGCTTTTACATAGCAGTCAGTCAGACAGACACAGAGAGCTTTTACATAGCAGTCAGTCAGACAGACACAGAGAGCTTTTACATAGCAGTCAGTCAGACAGACACAGAGAGAGCTTTTACATAGCAGTCAGTCAGACAGACACAGAGAGAGCTTTTACATAGCAGTCAGTCAGACACAGCACAGAGAGCTTTTACATAGCAGTCAGTCAGACAGACACAGCACAGAGAACGCTTTTACATAGCAGTCAGTCAGACAGACACAGAGAGCTTTTACATAGCAGTCAGTCAGACAGACACAGAGAGCTTTTACATAGCAGTCAGTCAGACAGCACAGAGAGAGCTTTTACATAGCAGTCAGTCAGACAGACACAGCACAGAGAACGCTTTTACATAGCAGTCAGTCAGACAGCACAGAGAACGCTTTTACATAGCAATCAGTCAGTCAGACACAGCACAGAGTGAGATTTTACACAGAGGTCAGTCAGACACAGCACCCTCAGTTTGTTGCTCTCGTTATTCTGCGTTAAAGGAATGGAATGGCAACGTGCGTGTATCTTCATCTACCTGCATACTGACTTGAGTTAGCAAGTACAGCTGATGTTTTTCCCATTGGCTCATGGATCCTCTTCCAAGCTGCCACTCGTGCGGTATACCCCCCTGTGTGTTGACTTGTCATAATGGGATATACCCTGTGTTTTGACTTGTTATAATGGGATATACCTTGTGTTTTGATTTGTTACAATGGGATATACCTTGTGTTTTGATTTGTTATGATGGGACACCCTGTGTTTTGATTTGTTATGATGGGATACCCTGTGTTTTGATTTGTTATGATGGGACACCCTGTGTTTTGATTTGTTATGATGGGATACCCTGTGTTTTGATTTGTTATGATGGGACACCCTGTGTTTTGATTTGTTATGATGGGACACCCTGTGTTTTGATTTGTTATGATGGGACACCGTGTGTTTTGATTTGTTATGATGGGACACCCTGTGTTTTGATTTGTTATGATGGGATATACCCTGTGTTTTGATTTGTTATGATGGGATATACCTTGTGTTTTGACTTGTTATAATTAGCATAATACAATTCCCATCAAAATCCTTTTGTTCAGCCGATCTCTGCCATCTTCTGCCTGTAGCTTCCCAACAGATTGGACTACGCACTAATATGACCCCTCTGTGATTTGCTCTAGGATACCCAGAAGCCTCACAAGACTAGTCTGAAGGTAGCACGGTACCAGTTTAAAAAATGAATGGAAGCATACCCTGAGTGTACAACACCTGCGCTTTCCATGACATACTGTAGACTGACCAGGTGAAAGTTATGATTCCTTATTGATGTAATTTGTTAAATCCACTTTAATCAGTGTAGATGAAGGGGAGGAGACAGATTAAAGAATGATTTTTAAGCCTTTAGACAATTGACATATGGATTGTGTATGTGTGCCATTCAACCCCCACCTGTGGACGTCGGGCCCTCATACCACCCTCATGGAGTCTGTTTCTGACCGTTTGAGCAGACACATGCACATTTGTGGCCTGCTGGAGGTCATTTTGCAGGGCTCTGGCAGTGCACCTCCTTGCACAAAGGCGGAGGTAGCGGTCCTGCTGCTGGGTTGTTGCCTTCCTACGGCCTCCTCCATGTCTCCTGATGTACTGGCCTGTCTCCTGGTAGCGCCTCCATGCTCTGGACACTACGCTGACAGACACAGCAAACCTTTTTGCCACAGCTCGCATTGATGTGCCATCCTGGATGAACTGCACTACCTGAGCCACTTGTGTGGGTTGTAGACTCCGTCTCATGCTACCACTAGAGTGAGAGCACCGGCAGCATTCAAAAGTGACCAAAACATCAGCCAGGAAGCATAGGAACTGAGAAGTGGTGTGTGGTCACCACCTGCAGAACCATCCTTTTTTGGGGGTGTCTTACTAATTGCCTATAATTTCCACATTTTGGCTATTCCATTTGCACAACAGCATGTGAAATTTATTGTCAATCAGTGTTGCTTCCTAAGTGGACAGTTTGATTTCACAGAAGTGTGATTGACTTGGAGTTACATTGTGTTGTTTAAGTGTTCCCTTTATTTTTTTGAGCAGTGTATATATGTATGTATGTATGTATGTATGTATGTATGTATGTACAAAATGGAGTATACAGTACAAGTCAAAAGTGTGGACACACCTACTCATTCAAGGGTTTGTATTTATTTGTACTATTTTCTACATTATAGAATAATAGTGAAGACATCAAAACTATGAAATAACACATGGAAGAACGTAGTAACCAAAAAAGTGTTAAAAAAAATCAAGAATTATTTCAAATTTGAGATGTAGCCACCCTCTGACATGATGACAGCTTTGCACACTCTTGGCATTCTTGGCATTCTCTCAACCAGCTTCATCAGGTACTCACCTGGAATGCATTTCAATTAACAGGTGTGCCTTGTTAAAAGTTCATTTGTGGAATTACAATCCTTCTTAATGCACTTGAGCCAATCAGTTGTGTTGTGATAAGGTAGTGGTAGTAATTCAGAAGATAGCTTTATTTGGTAAAAGACCAAGTCCATATTATGGAAAGAACAGCTCAAATAATCAAAGAGAAATGACCGTTCATCATTACTTTAAGACATGAAGGTCAGTCACTGCAGAAAATTTAAAGCACTTTGTTTTTGCGACTGCACTTGAAGAAACTTTCAATCTACAGCTATGACAAAACTGGCTCATGAGGACCACCACAGGAAAGGAAGACCCAGATTTCCCACTGTTGCAGAGGATAAGTTCATTAGAGTTACCAACCTCAGAAATTGCAGCCCAAATAAATGCTTCACCGAGTTCAAGTAAGAGACACATCTCAACATCAACTGTTGAGAGGAGACTGTGTGAATCAGATCATCATGGTCGAATTGCTGCAAAGAAACCACTACTAAAGAACACCAATAATAGGAAGAGACTTGCTTGGGCCAAGAAACACGAGCAATGGACATTAGATCTGTGGAAATCTGACCTTTGGTTTTATAATTCCAAATTTGAGATATTTGGTTCCAACCCGGTGTGGCTGTGAGACATATAGTAGGTGAATGGGTGATCTCCGCATGTGTATTTCCCACCATGAAGCATGGACGAGAATGTGTGATTGTGTGGGAGTGCTTTGCTGGTGACAGTGTCTGTGATTTATTTAGAATTAAGGCACACTTAAAAAGCATGGCTACCACAGCATTCTGCAGTGATACGCCATCCCATCTGTTTTGTGCTTAGTGGGATTATCATTTGTTTTTCAACAGGACAATGACTTAACACACTCCCAGGCTGTGTAAGGGATATTTGACTAAGAAGGAGAGTGATGGAGTGCTGCATCAGATGACCGGCCTCAACAATCACCCGACCTCAACCCAATTGAGAGGGTTTTGGATGATTTGGACCACAGTGAAGGAAAAGCAGCCAACAACTGCTCAGCATATGTGGGAACACCTTAAAGACTGTTGGAAAAGCATTCCAGGTGAAGCTGGTTGAGAGAATGCCAAGAGTGTGCAAAGCTCTCATCAAGTCAAAGGGTGGCTACTTTGAAGAATCTGAAATATTTGTTTAACACTTCTTTGGTTACCTCATGATTGCATATGTGTTATCTGACTTGCCTAGTTAAATAAAGGTTAAAAAAAAATATTAATAATAATATCCTTATACTTAAAGGGTTCCTAAAATAAAGAAATAGCAAAATGATCCTTGGTATGACCATCTTAAAACTATTCCATATGTTAGCTTATTAGAACCCCCCCTGAACTGCTTGTGTTTGTGTGTGTGCGTGTGCGCGTGCGTGTGTGTATCTAAGCTGGTGAGGTGACAAAGCAGTTACTGCTTTTCAACTCAGCCGATTGGGATACTCAAATGGGTCCCAATAACGTGGCCATGGGGGCCTGGCAGTGACAACCAGCATGTTTTACCGTCGTCCTCCGCTGCGCTAGATTTCTTGTGGTAATGCCACCTAATCTGCCTTAGCATTTCATTAAAGAGCTGACACTTGTGCCTGGCACAGGTCTGTTAGAACAGTGTAGAACGAGGTTTTTAAAATTAGTCCCGGATCACTGCACACACACACACACACACACACACACACACACACACACACACACACACACACACACACACACACACACACACACACACACACACACACACACACACACACACATGAACACATAGATTTGGGGACATGCAACAATAGAGGCTGGGATAATGTTTGGTAATGCATGATATTTTAAATCGCCCAGAGAGAGAGAGAGAGATAAGCAGACCATTACTATCCTACTGAAATGTCCTAACACGCAAGGGACAGCTTGATGTTTACAACAAAGTAATACAGCTGGCACAATGAAAACAAAAGAAGGTTTGTCTCCTCCACATTATTACGAATCAGACAGGGTACGGGAGCAGCTCAAGCTTTATCAGCTGAAACATAGTCAGACAGCACATAAAACATTTGCCTCCAGTTAAACAGCAATTATTGTCGTCTGATGGTGGCTTTACTGCTGACAGGAGCAGCATAATCAGAAGCAGCTAGCTAGTAGCTATGTCGTTGGACATAAACATTTATATTCACCCATTTGTTTTAGGGACTTTTTGTGTGTGTGGGGGGGGGGGGGGGTTGGGGGGGGCTGGATGTGTACTTCCCATTATTCACATATCAGCCACGATTTAATAGCAGAGATGCTTTTTTTCTGTCTGTTGGCTAACCAGGAACATTTCCAAAAAGTAGTTACTGGCCCTGGAATACGGGGACGTCTGGTCACCTTATTGAAAATAAATGTGATGTCTAAAGGACAAGATGGACCAACACAAAAGGTGGCCATGTGCAGTAGATCACCTGCTGGGCCTGGGTGTTGAGGAACGGTGGCCATGTGCAGTGGATCTCCAGCTGGGCCTGGGTGTTGAGGAACGGTGGCCATGTGCAGTGGATCTCCAGCTGGGCCTGGGTGTTGACGAACGGTGGCCATGTGCAGTGGATCTCCAGCTGGGCCTGGGTGTTGACGAACGGTGGCCATGTGCAGTGGATCTCCAGCTGGGCCTGGGTGTTGACGAACGGTGGCCATGTGCAGTGGATCTCCAGCTGGGCCTGGGTGTTGACGAACGGTGGCCATGTGCAGTGGATCTCCAGCTGGGCCTGGGTGTTGACGAAGACTGAGTACCAGTATGTTTGTGATAATATTCCAACTCCTTGTCGCGCATTGTCATGACAAACAGATCTGGGACTAGGTTATATTCAACATGTAGATTCGTCGGGAACTGAACAGGAAATGACAACTGATGTTCCGTGGTCAGGCAATTGCCGCTGCACTACATGATGTACCGAAGGTATATGATATACTGTAGTTACATGATATACTGTAGGTACATGATATACTGTAGGTACATGATATACTGTAGGTACATGATATACTGTAGGTATATGATATACCTTAGGCCCTTACATGATATACTGTAGGTACATGATATACTGTAGGTACATGATATACTGTAGGTATATGATATACCTTAGGCCCTTACATGATATACTGTAGGTACATGATATACTGTAGGTACATGATATACTGTAGGTACATGATATACTGTAGGTATATGATATACCTTAGGCCCTTACATGATATACTGTAGGTACATGATATACTGTAGGCACATGATATACTGTAGGTACATGATATACTGTAGGTATATGATATACCTTAGGCCCTTACATGATATACCGTAGGTACATGATATACCGTAGGTACATGATATACCGTAGGTACATGATATACCGTAGGTCCTTACATGATATACCGTAGGTACATGATATACCGTAGGCCCTTACATGATATAATGTAGGTACATGATATACCGTAGGTACATGATATACTGTAGGTACATGATATACTGTAGGTACATGATATACTGTAGTTACATGATATACTGTAGGTACATGATATACTGTAGTTACATGATATACTGTAGTTACATGATATACTGTAGGTACATGATATACCGTAGGCCCTTACATGATATAATGTAGGTACATGATATACCGTAGGTACATGATATACTGTAGGTACATGATATACCGTAGGTACATGATATACTGTAGTTACATGATATACTGTAGTTACATGATATACTGTAGGTACATGATATACTGTAGGTACATGATATACTGTAGGTACATGATGTACAGTAGGTACATGATATACCATGTTTACATGATATACCGTAGGTACATGATATACCGTAGGTACATGATATACTGTAGGTATATGATATACCGTAGGTCCGTACATGATATACCGTAGGTACATGATATACCATGTTTACATGATATACTGTAGGTACATGATATACTGTAGGTACATGATATACTGTAGGTATATGATATACCGTAGGTCCTTACATGATATACCGTAGGTACATGATATACCATGTTTACATGATATACTGTAGGTACATGATATACTGTAGGTACATGATATACTGTAGGTATATGATATACCGTAGGTCCTTACATGATATACCATGTTTACATGATATACCATAGTTACATGATATACTGTAGGTACATGATATACTGTAGGTACATGATATACCGTAGTTACATGATATACTGTAGGTACATGATATACCGTAGGTACATGATATACCGTAGGTACATGATATACCGTAGGTACATGAAATACCGTAGGTACATGATATACCGTAGGTACATGATATACTGTAGGCACATGATATACCATAGTTACATGATATACTGTAGGTATATGATATACCGTAGGTCCTTACATGATATACCATAGTTACATGATATACTGTAGGTATATGATATACCGTAGGTCCTTACATGATATAATGTAGGTACATGATATACTGTAGGTCCGTACATGATATACCGTAGGTACATGATATACTGTAGGTACATGATATACCGTAGGTCCTTACATGATATACCGTAGGTACATGATATACTGTAGGTACATGATATACCGTAGGTCCTTACATGATATACTGTAGGTACATGATATACTGTAGGTACATGATATACCGTAGGTCCTTACATGATATAATGTAGGTACATGATATACTGTAGTTACATGATGTACGATATAGGTAGAATTCTCACCAAGACAGTTGATAACATCGGATCTGACACATAAATCATATGAAGATATAATGATTTAAATTAAGCTACTGTTTGAATTATTTTAAGATGTTATGAATCATATTAAGATACTGTTTGAATCATATTAAGATACTGTTTGAATCATATTAAGATACTGTTTGAATCATATTAAGATACTGTTTGAATCATATTAAGATACTGTTTGAATCATTTTAAGATACTGTTTGAATCATATTATGATACTGTTATTAATGCTTTCAATAAAACCCAGATAAGAGAGAGAAAAGAGGCATGGGAAGGCCTTTAGGTGTCCCAGATCTGGCTTGGCAGGCCTTTAATTGTGCCAAACCAGGCTTGACAGGCCTTTAAGTTTGCCAGACCAGGCTTGGCAGGCTGCATACATTGTTGCACTTGTGTGATTCTTTATCAGGCACAAATTATGAAGCTCCAGCTATTTGCATGGCCAAGGGAATAAGGGAATTAATAACGGCAGACATTAGGAGACATTCATCAAACTAATTCCATAAAGAGGTTTCTCCAAGACCTGGACTAATGGACTCATTAGTCCCACCATTTTACCTTAAATTTCCTCTGACCCTCCTTTCCCTCCTTTCTGACCCCCCTTTCCTACAGTCCAAAGACGTGGTGATGCTGTCAAGCACAGCCAAAGTGCTAAGGAGTCATTTATAGCTATTGTATGTCGCAAGGGGTCGCACATTTACTTTCTTAATATAATCCACCACAAAGCAATTAAGAAATTGTGCCCAGAAAAAAGAAAATAAATACTTTCCGCAATGTGTTTTCTTATTCAATGTACATGTTTCATGATATACTGTATACCAAAAGTACTAAAGTTTTACACTACTACAGATGTCATTGGGGCCAGCAGCAACAGGATTTTGATTGGATTGATTAGCTTCCCCATGGCGACAGCTAGTCTTACTGGGGTCCGACATATAACGAAAAAGACATTACAGACAAAATACTTTACAATTTACATACAGTACCAGTCAAAAGTTTGTACACACCTACTCATTCAAGGGTTTGTATTTATTTTTACTATTTTCTACATTGTAGAATAATAGTGAAGACATCAAAACTATTAAATAAAACATATGGAATCATGTAGTAACCATAAAAAAGTTAAACAAATCAAAATATATTTTATATTTGAGATTCTTCAAAGTAGCCACCCTTTGCCTTGATGACAGCTTTGCACACTCTTGGCATTCTCTCAACCAGCTTCATGAGGTAGTCACCTGGAATGCATTTGAATTAACAGGTGTGCCTTGTTAAAAGTTAATTTGTGCAATTACAATCCTTCTTAATGCGCTTTAGCCAATCAGTTGTGTTGTGACAAGGTAGTGGTAGTATACAGAAGATTGCCCTATTTGGTAAAAGACCAAGTCCATATTATGAAAAGAAAAGCTCAAATAATCAAAGAGAAATGACCATTCATAATTACTTTAAGACATGAAGGTCAGTCAACGCAGAAAATTATATTTTATATTCTTCAAAGTAGCCACCCTTTACCTTGATGACAGCGTCTGTATTGCTGTACTCATTTCCTTTCACAAATTACATTGTGAGTCTTGGTTTTTCATTTCTTTCCACTGAACGGAATGTCAGCCTTTTATGCATGCTGTATTAGATTAGAGGCACTATTTTTAGATGATCCCCAAGGTGTAAGTATTTCAGAGACAACATTGAGAAGTATTGGCAAGTCACCTTGCATCTGATGAAGTTGAGGGAAAACTCTGAGAGAGACTATTAGAGGAGCTTGTTACGCTGTTTTGAAAACAGACCTGTCTTCTACGTATTGAAAAAACATCCTGTCATATAGTATATTAGTTGACTACATCAGTGAGACACACTGGGCCGATTACAACCATCAAAAGCCACCAGATTATCGGCAGCTGATCCCTCGTTAAACCACCAATATGCGCTAAAATCACCCGCACAGCTATTTGCAACCAACATTGGCCAGTGATTTACCGCTCCCTGACTCAGATGTTTAACTTATCTTTTAGTCTTGATGGCAGCCACATTTTTCATGACTCTTTCGCCCTCTGGTTGGTATTATCATCAGAACAACTAAATCCTACTTAACGAGCACACTACAGAGGATTTATCTACTGTATTTGACAGTTGAAACACAGTATTTCCTCATTTACCACATAAAATCTACTGTGGCAATTTACTCGACACTTATGAATGGAAATTCATTTTTGTGTTATTATTTTATTGGTTTCAGAGATGGTCATTTCTTATCATGATCGGGGGTAAAATATCACTGGAAATCGTGATTGAGTTCAATATAATCTATATTTTTTGATCAAATGAAAATACAATCTATAAAGTTATTTTGAATGACATATATTATTTTATAATTTAAGGTAAAACGTTTGAATGAAATATAGTCATATGACTTCAATATTCTTAAGTATTTTTACACAACGAGAGAACAACTTATTGGCTGGTTTATCCTTCTGTTTTTTTTTGCTGCAATCAAGCTTAGTTTAGTCCACAGGTGCATTTAATCTGCAGTTAGTAGGGTTTTAAGAAATGCAGCAGTAACCTGCAAGATCTCATTCAATTCTAACTGTTTGTTCCAATCGAGACACTATTTCTGGGGTTGTTTCAAAAACCTTCCACCTCCCAAAGAACGCAAACAATTTGAATGTCAATTATAATAAAATGAAATAGTTTTTGCTGTGTGTGTCATTGCTTTACCCATCCTTATACTGACTAAATGCTTACATCATTTTGGATTGGTCTTAAAAAAAGTTTTTGGAAAACAGACACTGATAGCATGTTTATTGTGGTCTTTGGTAGCAACTCATGGCTCATTTTGCTCACCGGTTCTACAACAGACAGTGGCCAACATCACTTACAGCAGTATGGTGACTGTGAATTGGCCATGGTCCTTGCACTGTAGGGCTGTTTAACTCATTGGCTGCCAACACATGTCCACAATTCATGGTTGCCATGACACCTCGAGGTCGCCTAGGCAGAGAACTCTTGTTCATTTTGTAAATATTTGTAATAATAAATTTTTTATATGATTTTTCTCTACAAACTTTTTGTTTTATTAATGAACTATTGGTTTAGCTTATTATTATAGACTGAGTAGTTTGAATCCAGCACGTTTTCCAGACTGAATTTGGCGCTTGGTTTTTGGCTAGCTAGTTAGCTTATGTTAGCTTGCTAGCAGGCAATATTTGGATTAGATTATGCCAACTGTCTGGAGGTTGAGGATGGAGAGTAGACTAAATACAGAGGTGTATAGAGATGACAAATTACCATGAGGACACGACTATAAGGCTACTCCTGAATTAATATTGAAAGTGTAGTGCCTTTCTGTTGCCTCGTGACTACCGTAGCATCATCCAAGTGGGTGCTGTATTTTGGTAATACTGAACAGTAGTTAGCTAGTCCAGTGGCTAGTACAGAACTCTGACTTCGTTTGACTGAGTCCTACTGCGAATCCACAGACCGCGTGGATGGCGAGACAACGTAATGACAATGTACAGCCTTCTGCCTGCCTGCTCCTGGCTTTCCCCTTTGATAACCTCCTCCCTCTGCTGACCTCACGTTCTCCACATTCAGTCTCTTGAACGTCAATCTACTCAACAAAAATAGTTGTTGTTGCTTTACAGTGCTTTGCGATAAATTATTACATTTAACTTGACCACCAGTGGTTCAATAAGTGATTGCTAGCTGGTATATAAAATGCTTGTTTGGGGTTTAATGTTTTACTCAGTATAGTGTGAATATTGTTTTATGATCTGAAATAGTAGTGACTTGGAAACATCAAACAAAGCCATTTGGACTATTTCTGTTGACAGAAAATATGAAAGCATGGCTGTGTCGAATTGTCCCATTAGATAATGTTACGTGCTGGAATGCATATGCAGAGTCTGCACTAAAACAAGATGTCTTTTGGCAGCTCTATTTGCTTTGTCTGACAATAGGCAAGGTGGTGTTGATTACACTGCCAGCCCCATGGAAAGAGAGAGGCAGCTAAATATGTCCCTCCTACAGACATTATCTTTGCTGCTGCTTCCTGCACACTGAGAGGGATTAGACACAAGTCCCCCTCCAGGCTTTCCACAAAACACCACTGGAAGAGTGTGTTTGTGTGTGTTTTTTGTTGTGCTATCTGTGTGTATATGTGTGTACGTGTGTGAACGTGCGTATGTTTGTGAGTGTGGGTGTTTGCGCCAGGACAGCTGTAAGATAAAGAAAGAAAAAGGGTGAGCGATTTGAAAGGATGTTCTTTGATTGAGAACAATGTGGGAGGAAGCCTTCTGGTTTCAGCTATTGTTGCTTCTCTTTGTAAGATGGACAATAAAAACGGTGTCATTTGGGTGTCAAAGTCACTGGATTCAGATTTCCAGGCAGCTTTTGGACAACTTTATTTATTCCGAATTCTGATTGTATTTCCTCATAATTTGCGGACATGAAATTTGGAGACCCGGGCTATAGGTTCCTGTAGCGCCGAACATACCGGCTTGATTTATGTGCTATAGAATGTTTTAATTATACGCCAGGCTTTTCTATTTAATTCTAATTAAAAAAAAAATTGTATCATGTTAAATGTTATTAACTTTCGGCATCCACCGTCAGTAATACTCACATACAGTGTAGTTGTTCCTGAGGGTCATTAGCATTACTGGATCATATTAGGCTAACGTTGGACAGTAATTTAGGACATGTAGCCTATTTGAATCATTACAGAACTCAGACCACACGCAGCAGTTTAAACCTGGAGGCTCCCAAATGGTGCTGAAACTGAGACAAATGGTAATTTATTTACATTGCTTACTTTCATCAATATTCGGAACCCGTTCTTTCCATATATTCTACTTTAGATTGAACGTATCGTTATATATTTCTTGTTTGATATTACCTGTTAGATATTACTTCACTGTTGGAGCTAGAAACAAAAGCATTTTGCTACACCCGCAATAACATCTGCTGAACACGTGCATGTGACAAATAAAATTTTATTTGAAAATTCTAACTAAAAAGTATACAATATTTAAAGGGATGGCTTAGCATAAATGCACTGAAAACCTTATTGAAGGAAAACTCCACCCCCAACAAAAATCTGTTGGCCAGCATGTGGGAGAGTTTTCATCAGTTGGATTAAATGTATTCGGTGTCCGCAAGGTAGCCATAACTGTAGAGCGCGTTTACATGTCTGGATAAGGTAAGTCTGAATACCAACTGCGTAGGAAAGGCATGTTTCTCCTTAGTCTGAATTGTCCCCAAGGACCCAAAACATTTTCAGACAAGACGGCGCAACGGCAACTTAATTTTTAGCCCGTATGATGGCGGAGCACTCGTATGCTAGCAAAGTGTGATGGCGGAGCACTCGTATGCTAGCAAAGTATGATGGCGGCGCACTCGTATGCTAGCAAAGTATGATGGCGGAGCACTCGTATACTAGCAAAGTATGATGGCGGAGCACTCGTATGCTAGCAAAGTATGATGGCGGAGCACTCGTATGCTAGCAAAGTATGATGGCGGAGCACTCGTATGCTAGCAAAGTATGATGGCGGAGCACTCGTATGCTAGCAAAGTATGATGGCGGAGCACTCGTATGCTAGCAAAGTATGACGGCGGAGCACTCGTATGCTAGCAAAGTGTGATGGCGGAGCACTCGTATGCTAGCAAAGTATGATGGCGGCGCACTCGTATGCTAGCAAAGTATGATGGCGGAGCACTCGTATGCTAGCAAAGTATGATGGTGGAGCACTCGTATGCTAGCAAAGTATGATGGCGGAGCACTCGTATGCTAGCAAAGTGTGATGGCGGAGCACTCGTATGCTAGCAAAGTATGATGGCGGCGCACTCGTATGCTAGCAAAGTATGATGGCGGAGCACTCGTATGCTAGCAAAGTATGATGGCGGAGCACTCGTATGCTAGCAAAGTATGATGGCGGAGCACTCGTATGCTAGCAAAGTATGATGGCGGAGCACTCGTATGCTAGCAAAGTATGATGGCGGAGCACTCGTATGCTAGCAAAGTATGATGGCGGAGCACTCGTATGCTAGCAAAGTATGATGGCGGAGCACTCGTATGCTAGCAAAGTATGATGGCGGAGCACTCGTATGCTAGCAAAGTATGACGGCGGAGCACTCGTGTGCTAGCAAAGTATGATGGCGGAGCACTCGTATGCTAGCAAAGTATGACGGCGGAGCACTCGTATGCTAGCAAAGTATGATGGCGGAGCACTCGTATGCTAGCAAAGGACAGTAGTGTGTGCAGCTCTCTCCCTCCAACAGTCGAACAGTGAGTTTTGGAGATATCACCAGAGTAATATAACGCGTTACTTCACATTGCTGTAACGTAACACATTGCTTTTACTAGATACAATGAGTCATATGTAATTCTATTTCAGGTAACACCACCAAAACACTGATCATATGTTTAGACACGTAATGAAAAATCTGGTGATTATTATCTAGCTAGGTAGCTGTAAAGTGAGGTGAATAAGAGAGTCTGACAACTTAGTGCTGATGTACCATTGTCTGTTTACTTAGCCATTAGCGTAGCATACATGGGACGTTGCATGTCATAGTTAATGATGTCCCACACACCCCACTTATAGTTTACTGTAAGGTCACCAAGCACCAGTCTAGTCAACATTCGTGTACGATCTAAGCTTCAGGTGGACTAATGCTGTGAAATTGTCATTGCTTTATAATTGTATGTTTGGTTAGGTCAAGTTTGTCACCACTTCAATCAACAATTTCCTCAACCCTACAATCATTCTCTCCGATTAGCCTTCCCAAGCAGAGTTATGCAAAACAATCACAACAAATGGTTATAGGGGCATATTTGTATTTGGGTACATTTGTATTTTCCCAGTCGTCTGTGGCTAGGAATGGGAATAGGAACAACAAAATGGCTCCCTCAAGAATAGATGAAGTAAATTAATATTGTTAGTAAACTTGTGGGGAATCAGTCAGTCGACTTCAAATGAGTAAAAACATTGTTTTGATCAATCCACTAACCATTTTCAGAATTTGCATAAAAGTATTCCTTCCTGATCATTGCTAGAAAAAAAAAGTAGGGAAAAGAGAGAATGTGTAGAATGAAGATGAAAGCCTTACTAACAAACTCAAATGAACAGCGGTCCAGCACAAAGAAAAGATCTGATTAATTAATAAGTGTTTTGTTTCTGTTTAAAACTTTCAAAGGCAGCGGGGGATGCATTGATTTCTATTAGGCGTGAATCAACCTCGTTCACCAGAGTTGACGGCAGTTTGAAAAATGCCCCATCAATATTCATGTTATAGCTCTGCATAGATTACTAAAAGCTCAGAGCTACCTCTTCTGACTGGAGGTAAGAAAATCTAAATGAAAATGTTCTGTTCAGATTTGCCGAGCTCGTATAACTCATCTCGGAGGACTTGACGCAAGATCTGAGAAGGAGGCGGAGGAAAAATTGGATTTCTACTTTCCCTAGGACCTGAGTACCTGAGTTATGTTCTTACCTTGAAATCGTTTGACTGGCAGCTAGGCTTTCTGGTCTTCGGTGTTAAAAGAGGTCAGAGTCGATTTCTCCCTCTCGCTGAGTTGTGGAACTTGGAACTGGTTCAATAGCACCTGGATTGATGTAGGGTACCGCCACTGTCCAAACACATTGAAGTCCTTGTAGGTATGAATTGGAACGAGGCTAAGGGGTTGTAATACATTAGAGGGTGGCTCTTCAAAAAATGAATCATTCTGTTTTTAGATTGAAGGACATGTATCTACACAGTGGTGCGCATTGCTCTTTACATGTCATAAATGCAAACCTGTGAGTCTGTAATATTGCTGAAATAAATGTAAACTTTGCCATATATCACCCCTGGCTCATTGTTTTGTGAAGAAGACACTCAACATTTTTTGGAAGGTTTTCGATAACTTAGCTATCTCTGAGTTTCCCCCAGGGGGTTGATATGTTAGCTATCTCTGACTTTCCCCCAGGGGGTTAATATGTTAGCTATCTCTGAGTTTCCCCAGGGGGTTAATATGTTAGCTATCTCTGAGTTTCCTCAGGGGGTTAATATGTTAGCTATCTCTGAGTTTCCCCAGGGGGTTAATATGTTAGCTATCTCTGAGTTTCCTCAGGAAGTTGATAACTTAGCTATCTCTGCGTTTACCCCAGGAGGTTAATATGTTAGCTATCTCTGAGTTTCCCCAGGGAGTTGATATGTTAGCTATCTCTGAGTTTCCCCAGGGGGTTAATATGTTAGCTATCTCTGAGTTTCCTCAGGAAGTTGATAACTTAGCTATCTCTGCGTTTACCCCAGGAGGTTAATATGTTAGCTATCTCTGAGTTTCCTCCAGGGGGTTGATATGTTAGTGTCACGCCCTGGCCTTAGTATTATTTGTTTTCTTTATTATTTTAGTTAGGTCAGGGTGTGACATGGGGAATGTTTGTGTTTTATAGGTTTTGGGTGGTTATATGGTAAAGGGGGTGTTGGGTGTAGTGTATGGGTTTGTGTTGAGTGCATGTGTCTAGCTGTGTCTATGTTGGTGTAGTTGTCTAGGAGAGTCTATGGTTACCTGATTGGGTTAACAATTAGAGACAGCTGATTTCTGTTGTCTCTGATTGGGAGCCATATTTAGGGTAGCCATGGGCTTTCGTTTGATGCGGGTAATTGTCTATGTTATATGTTTGTAGCCTGTGTGTGCACTACGTTTGATTAGCTTCACGATCGTTTATTGTTTTGGTTTAGTTCGTAAGTGTTTTGTTTCGTTTTGTCTTCTTCTTAATAAAAGGAAGAGATGGCTTATTTTCCAAATGCTGCGTTTTGGTCCGTCAATCCTCCACACGATCGTGACAGTTAGCTATCTCTGAGTTTCCCCAGGGAGTTGATATGTTAGCTATCTCTGAGTTTCCTCCAGTGGGTTGATATGTTAGCTATCTCTGAGTTTCCTCCAGTGGGTTGATATGTTAGCTATTCTTGAGTTTTGCCCATGGGATTGCTTGGTAAGTAAACAGCATTTGAAAAAATGTCAGCGTGTAAATCTGCCATAATAACATGAAATGCATATTGAGGAGGGCTTCGTGTGATTCTCACGGGTGTGCTAAAAGCAGACAGAGCTCTCTCCAAAAGAGCAGCACGTTATTTGTCACTAGAATTGACAACGTGAGCTGTTACAGTATTATTTCTTTGAACCTTAACATAATAAACATGTTTTTCATGTTGAAATTAAGATTTATTTGTCAAGAGAGAACGTTGGAGAGTTAAAATTGAAACTTCATCAAGTAAAACACGCCAGACATTGTATCCTGACATTTTTAGATTCGCTTTTGTTTTAGCTAATTAGCTGTGAAGCATACCAGCATGGTATTAATATTATTCAACGTTTATTGACAAGCTGGTTGGTTGGGTTTAGCAGAGCTGTCTTGTGGTTGTATGTCCATAAAGTAGTGTTTAAGCTGAGATGTAGTGAGCATTCAAATATAAACAGATAGAATACCAAGAGCACGTGTAGTTCAGGATGACTGAAAGCTTTTGACAACCAGATGTGTGTGTAGAAAATGGTGGAGAGAGAGAGAGAGTGATAGAGACAGACAGACAGACATGAAGAGGGAGACAGAGAGAGATGGAAAAGAGAGAGAGAGAGAGAGCGAGAGTATGAAGACCCTCTGGTAAACTTTTGCAGCGCCTTTGTTTTCCATCTGAACCCAGTCTGAGAGGGATGGGGAGTGAACCGTTTAACCTGTTGGGGATGGGGGCGCTGTTTAGACTATTTATGCTAATGTGGCTAATTTTTTAAACGGCTTCCCACAAAATCCTTGATCGTACAATATGCATATTATTATTATTATTATTGGATAGAAAACAGTCTATAGTTTCTATAGGAGTTGAAATTTTGTCTCTAAGTGGAACAGAGCCCATTCTACAGCAATTTCCCTGACATGGAGTCAGATTTGAGAAATGTTGGCCACTTTTCTGAAGTCATTTAAAAGGGCACTGTCGTTGCTATGACTATACGGACACTTCTTACGTCTTCCCCTGGATGCCTTTACGTGATGACGATTCCAACGGGCTCGATTGCTCGTTCACAGGCCCTACAAATGAAAAAAACCTTTAGCTAGCAAGTCTTTTCTTGCTGCGTAACGCGCGTGGAAGACACCGACCCTCTCCTGTTCCAAGCGTTAGTTTAGCCTGTTATATTTCTCCGGTCATCTTTTCACTCGTTATAGGAGTTAAAAACATCATAAGGTAGTTAATTTAAAGCGTTTTATAGCAATTTATATCCGTTTAGTGCGATTTTGGGACATTTATTTTTGCAACGATGTGAAAAGTTGGGCATGCTTTTCAGTTCATCCCGAACTCAGTTGACATTTCCACATGGCAAGAGGACAGCTTTCCACCAAAAGACGATTTCTCCCAAGAAAGGATCCTTTGCCCAAGATACTGATGGAAGAACAGCTCAAGGTAGGACATTTTTATTATGATAAATCGTGTTTCTGTCGAAACATTTTAGTGGCTTAGGACGCCATGTTTTTTGACGTAGCTTCGCTTGGCGCAAACTGTATTGAAAAGTAAGGATAAATTAAAAAATGTAATAACGCAATTGTATTAAGAATTAAATTGTCTATCAATCCCTGTCCACCCTATATTTTTTAGTCACGTTTATGAGTATTTATGTATAAGAGTAGATCACTGTCTAAGTGGCGCAAGGACGTTTTCTTTACCAGCTTGTCTACATTTCACATTGTCTAACCATGATTTTGGTGGCTAAATATAAACATTTTCGATCAAACTGTATATGCATGTTGTAATGTGATGTTACAGGAGTGTCATCGGAAGAATTCTGAGAAGGTTAGTGAAAAAATTAATATCTTTTGGCGATGTTGACTTTTATCGCTCACTTTGGCTAGAATCAATGCTGGGCTGCTAATTGCTATGTGCTAAGCTAATATAACGATTTATTGTGTTTTCGCTGTAAGACACTTAGAAAATCTGAAATATTGTCTGTATTCACAGGATCTGTGTCTTTCGATTCGTGTATGCTGTGTATTTTTACGAAATGTTTGATGATTAGTAGTTAGGTAAACACGTTGCTCATTGTAATTATTCTAGTCCATTTGTGATGGTGGGTGCAATTGTAAACTATGCCATATACCTGAAATATGCACTTTTTTCTAACAAAACCTATCCCATACCATAAATATGTTATCAGACTGTCATCTAATGAGTTTTTTTGTTGGTTAGGGGCTATAAATATCTTAGTTTAGCCGAATTGGTGATGGCTACTGGTGTTGGTGGACAAATAAAAGATGGTGGATTATGCTAATGTGTTTTTAGGTAATAGATGTACATCTTTACATATTGTGTCTTCCCTGTAAAACATTTTAAAAATCGGAAATGTTGACTGGATTCATAAGATCTGTGTCTTTCATTAGCTGTATTGGACTTTAATGTGTGAAAGTTAAATATTTTTAAAAAATATTTTTTTTGAATTTCGCGGCACTGGTTTTTCAGTGGGGGGGGGGGGGGGTGTGCCGCTAGCGCCACGCTGATCCTAGACAGGTTAAAGACCAGGAGAGGAAATCCCAAATATTTAACTGGTCCAACAAAATGAGCAGTCCGTTACTCTATGCAATTTATCCCGGAAGGTGATTCAACCCACATCATTTTTCTTAATATCAATCTGCAAGTATCTGAGCCAGAACGGCCCATCTCCTGTTTCTGTAGTGTAGGCAGCTTGATTTACAACTACAAACTGGGACAGGGCACTAGTCTATTGCATGGCCTACATCAACCTATACCTCTGGGCAAATTCATTTTACAAACAGTATACAAATGTTGGACTGCAGCTGACTGCTGTTCCCCACCTATGGTGTGCAGATAGCTGGGGAACAGCCAGGAACAATACATTTGAATATCCATTAGCAGTTATGTACAGTAACTACAGCTAACTACCAGCAAAACACTGTTACTCTAATCTACAAAAGAAAATGTGTTTGGATGAATTTACTGTACAACAAGTGTTGTTTCTCGTTTATGACATGCGTTCAGTGAAGCAGTTTACTAATTTAATTATTTTAAGGAGTTGGGCAGTACCAGTCCCCATGTTCTTTGGTTTCTATGGAAAGGACAGAGCAAGGAGCAGAGGACGGAGCAGAGGACAGAGCAAGGAGCAGAGGACAGAGCAAGGAGCAGAGGACAGAGCAAGGAACAGAGGACAGAGCAAGGAACAGAGGACAGAGCAAGGAACAGAGGACAGAGCAAGGAACAGAGGACAGAGCAAGGAACAGAGGACAGAGCAAGGAACAGAGGACAGAGCAAGGAACAGAGGACAGAGCAAGGAACAGAGGACAGAGCAAGGAACAGAGGACAGAGCAAGGAACAGAGGACAGAGCAAGGAACAGAGGACAGAGCAAGGAACAGAGGACAGAGCAAGGAACAGAGGACAGAGGATAGAGCAGAGGACAGAGGACAGAGGACAGAGCAGAGAACAGAGGACAGAGCAGAGAACAGAGGACAGAGCAGAGAACAGAGGACAGAGCAGAGAACAGAGGACAGAGCAGAGAACAGAGGACAGAGCAGAGAACAGAGGACAGAGCAGAGAACAGAGCAGAGGACAGAGCAAGGAACAGAGGACAGAGCAAGGAACAGAGGACAGAGCAAGGAACAGAGGACAGAGCAAGGAACAGAGGACAGAGCAGAGGACAGAGCAAGGAGCAGAGGACAGAGCAAGGAGCAGAGGACAGAGCAAGGAGCAGAGGACAGAGCAAGGAGCAGAGGACAGAGCAAGGAGCAGAGGACAGAGCAAGGAGCAGAGGACAGAGCAAGGAACAGAGGACAGAGCAAGGAACAGAGGACAGAGCAAGGAACAGAGGACAGAGCAAGGAACAGAGGACAGAGCAAGGAACAGAGGACAGAGGACAGAGCAGAGGACAGAGGACAGAGCAGAGAACAGAGGACAGAGCAGAGAACAGAGGACAGAGCAGAGAACAGAGGACAGAGCAAGGGACAGAGCAAGGAACAGAGAACAGAGCAGAGGACAGAGCAAGGAGCAGAGAACAGAGCAGAGGACAGAGCAAGGAACAGAGGACAGAGCAAGGAACAGAGGACAGAGCAGAGGACAGAGCAAGGAGCAGAGGAGAGGACAGAGCAGAGGACAGAGCAAGGAGCAGAGGACAGAGCAAGGAGCAGAGGACAGAGCAGAGGACAGAGCAGAGGACAGAGCAGAGAACAGAGGACAGAGCAGAGAACAGAGGACAGAGCAGAGGACAGAGCAGAGAACAGAGCAGAGAACAGAGGACAGAGCAGAGGACAGAGCAGAGGACAGAGCAGAGGACAGAGCAGAGGACAGAGCAAGGAACAGAGGACAGAGGACAGAGCAAGGAACAGAGGACAGAGCAAGGAGCAGAGGACAGAGCAAGGAGCAGAGGACAGAGCAAGGAGCAGAGGACAGAGCAAGGAGCAGAGGACAGAGCAGAGGAGCAGAGGACAGAGCAGAGGAGCAGAGGACAGAGCAGAGGAGCAGAGGACAGAGCAGAGGAGCAGAGGACAGAGCAGAGGAGCAGAGGACAGAGCAGAGGAGCAGAGGACAGAGCAGAGGACAGAGCAGAGGAGCAGAGGACAGAGCAGAGGAGCAGAGGACAGAGCAAGGAGCAGAGGACAGAGAGCTGAAGTAGCAGTGTGCCGGACTCAACCATGTGCTGTACATGTGATCAAATCAAATCAAACTTTATTTGTCACATTCGCCGACTACAACAAGTGTAGACCTTACCGTGAAATGCTTACTTACAAGCCCTTAACCAACATTGCAGTTCAAGAAGAGTTAAGAAAATATTTACCAAATAAACTGAAGTAAAAAAGTTATAAAAAGTAACACAATAACATAACAATAACGAGGCCATATATAAGGGGTACCGGTACCGAGTCAGTGTGCTGGGGTACAGGTTAGAGGTCATTTGTACATGTAGCAAGGGGTGAAGTGACTATGATAATTTACAGCGAGTAGCAGCAGTGTACAAAACAAATGGAGGGGGACGGGGACGGGGATGTCAATGTAATAGTCTGGTGGCCATTTGATGAACTGTTCAGCAGCTTATGGCTTGGAGGTAGAAGCTGTTAAGGAGCCTTCTGGTCCTAGACTTGGCGCTCCGTTACTACTTGCCGTGCGCTAGCAGAGAACACAGTCTATGACTTGGGTGACTGGAGTCTCTGACAATTTTTTGGGCTTACCTCTGACACAGGTCCTGGTCCTGGATTGCTGGAAGCTTGGCCCCAGTGATGTACTGGGCCGTACGCACTACCCTTTGTAGCGCATTATGGTCAGAAGCCGAGCAGTTGCCATGCCGGGCGGTGGTGCAACCGGTCAGGATGCTTTCGATGGTGCAGCTGTAGAACTTTTTGAGGATCTGGGGACCAATGCCAAATCTTTTCAGTCTCCTGTTGGGAAAAAGGTTTTGTCGTGCCCTCTTCACGATTGAATATTCAAACATACAATCTACTTGCAGTGAGGCTGCTCAACAGCTACATCATACCAGTCATCCAACAGATTCCCATTCAGAGCAACAGACATAAGCATCCAGGGTCACTGCCCTGCTCAAAGACATGTTGACCGATCTCCCACCAGGCCAAAAAACGTGAACCCGAACCCTCCAAGAACCCCCCACAGTTCCCCAATAGCTGTCCCTCAACCATTCAAGACCCCTCCCACAGTCCCCCCCCCAAGAAGAAAAATAAATAATACAATTAATTCCATTCTCCAAGAACCCCCCCAATGCACCAACAACAAAGAGAATGTACTAAAGAGAAAAAAGGAAAAGACAGAAGAAAACAGCAAAAAAGAAATAAAACAAAATAATCAATTTAAAACAAAGAACATCAAGGACAACTAAAATCATAACAGCAATGCCAACTGTATATGTTTGTGTGCATGTCTGGCACTATTACATGTATGTGTGTGTTCTTGTATGTGTTTTTTTGAATGAGAGTGTGTGTGTATATGCATGTGTACAAACACCTGCACGGCATCAGCCTCAGGCAAACCGGCTGTCACAACTTCCGCCGAAGTCGGTTCCTCTCCTTGTTCGGGTGGCGTTCGGCGGTTGACGTCACCGGTCTTCTAGCCATCGCCGATCCACCTTTCATTTTCCATTTGTTTTGTCTTGTTTTCCCACACACCTGGTTTACATTCCCTCATTACTTGTTGTGTATTTAACCCTCTGTTCCCCCCATGTCTGTGTGTGAAATTGTTTTTTGTCAGGTTGGTACGCTTCCGGCTGGTGTACGCCGGGTTTTGTTTTCGTACCGGTGCTTTGTGGCAGCCGGTACTTTGTACTTGGTTGTGTGTACTTTGTGCTGCCTCACTTGTTTTTTGGGCATTTGTTTTGTGACGCGGTTGCGTCCTGTTTTAAATATTGCCTGAGTAAAGTGCTTTGTCCACTCATCTCTGCTGTCCTGCGCCTGACTTCCATGCACCAGCTACACCCACCCCTTGACAGAATTTCACACCCACAATATGGAGTCAGCAGGAGCAGGTGCCCCTGGTATAGGGCTCGAGGAGCGTGTGCCGGGAGCACGTGGCGATGCTCCACCATCTCGGCGCCGCCATGGACAGCGTCTTCCAAACCATGGACCGCTGTGAGAGACAGGGATTTCCTCCAGTGCCTCCACCAGCACAACCAGGGTCTCTACTACTCGCCCCCCCCTGCACCCGGTCCCAGTGGGATTCGTCTCGCCCTTCCCCGGGAGTATGATGGGACGGCTGCACGCTGCCAGGGTTTCCTGTTACAGCTAGACCTCTACCTGGCAACCGTCCACCCGGCTCCTTCAGGCCGGGAGAAGGTATCCACCCTCGTCTCATGCCTCTCGGGGAAAGTCCTGGAGTGGGCCAACGCCATGTGGGGAGAAGGAGATGTGGCGCTGGACCATTTCGAGGATTTCACCCGCCACTTCCGGTCTTCGACCGCCCGCACGAGGGTAGAGCGGCGGGTGAACGTCTCTTCCATCTGAGGCAGGGGACGAGGCGCGCCCAGGAGTTCGAGATGGATTTTTGGACCCTGGCCACCGGCGCGGGATGGAACGACAGGGCCCTGATATACCACTATCGCTGCAGTTTGCACGAGGACGTCCATCGGGAGTTGGCCAGCAGGGACACCACCCTCACCTTCGACCGGCTGGTGGACCTATCCATTCGGTTGGATAACCTGCTGGCTACCCGCGGACGTTTAGATCGGGGTCTGTCAGTTCCATCCCCCAGCACCACCACTCCGATGCCCATGGTGCTTGGAGGTGCTGCACTCAGGGAGACCGGAGGACGTTTCGTCTTGTGCACCATCTGTGGCCGCAGAGGTCACACTGCCGGTCGGTGCCTTGTTGGTTCCTCTGGGGGTCGAGGCAGCAGGCAGGGCACTCAGGCTGCCACAAAGCACGGGTACGAAAACAAAACCCGGCGTACCCCAGCCGGAAGCGTACCAACCTGACAAAAAAATATTTCACACACAGACATGGGGGGATCAGAGAGTTAAATAAGGAAGTCTTGAGGTATTGCTCACCTGAGGTAGAGTACCTTATGATAAGCTATAGACCACACTATCTACCAAGAGAGTTCTCATCTATATTATTTGTAACCGTCTATTTACCACCACAGACCAATGCTGGCCCTAAGACTGCACTCAACCAACTCTATAAGGCCATAAGCAAACAAGAAAAGGCTCACCTAGAAGCGGCGCTCCTAGTGGCCGGGGACTTTAATGTAGGCAAACTTAAATAAGTTTTACCAAATTTTCATTTGGTAAATTGTCACATGTGGAGAAAGGAGAAAAAAACTCTACACCAGCTCTCCCCCACCCTCCATTTGGCAAATCTGACCATATTTCTATCCTCCTGTTTCCTGCTTACAAGCAAAAACTAAAGCAGGAAGTACCAGTGCCTCGCTCAATACGGAAGTGGTCAGATGATGCTACGCTACAGGACTGTTTTGCTAGCACAGACTGGAATATGTTCCGGGATTCATCCAATGGCATTGGAGTATACCACCTCAGTCATCGGCTTCATCAATAAGTGCATCGACGACGCCGTCCCCACAGTGACTGTACGTACATATCCCAACCAGAAGCCATGGATAACAGGCAACATCCGGCATCGAGCTAAAGGCTAGAGCTACCGCTTTCAAAGAGCGGGACACTTATCCGGACGTCTATTGGAAATCCCGCTATGCCCTCAGACGAACCATCAAACAAGCAATGTGTCAATACAGCATTAACCTTTCTAGGACACACGTTCCGCTAGCGGAACGCCCCACAACATTCCGCTGAAAAGGCAGGGCGGGAAATTCAAAAATATTTTTCCGAAATATGTAACTTTCACACATTAACAAGTCCAATACAGCAAATGAAAAATAAACATCTTGTTAATCTACCCATCGTGTCCGATTTAAAAAATGCTTTACAGCGAAAACACAACATATGATTACGTTAGATCAGTTCAAAGTTCAAAAACAAGCAAGAATTTTGAATTTTTGTAAAAAGACTCCCAGTTCAAAATCAGTCTGTTGGCGCCATGAAGCGGACGTGCGCTTACTAATTTTACTTTCTATTGAACATACTTCTTTCCGTATGAAATATTATAGTTTATTTACATTTTAGGATACCTTAGGATTAAATAGAAACGTGGGTTTGACTTTTTTGAACAAAGTTTAGCGGTAGCTTTTTGGACTCCTTTGTCTGCGTGTTGAACAAGTGGATTACTGAAATCGACGGCGCCAACTAAACAAACTTTTTGGGATATAAAGAAGGACTTTATCTAACAAAACGACCATTCATGTTGTAACTGGGACCATTGGGATTGCAAACGGAGGAAGATTTTCAAAATTAAGAGCTGGTTGAAAAATATGTTGATGTGGGGCGCCGTCCTCAAACAATTGCATGGTATGCTTTCGCTGTAAAGCCTATTGTAAATCGGACAGCGCAGTTAGATTAATATTAGACATTGTGCACCAGCTGTTTTTGACAAAAAAGACACACCCCCACCCCTCATCTTACCAGCTTCTCTGTTCTGCCGATGCATTGAAAATCCCTCAGACATACGGAAGTGGATGGCAGTAATTTTTTACATTTTAAACTCAGACAAAACAGAGATGCTAGTTCTAGGTTCCAAGAAACAAAGAGATCTTCTTTCTCAAATAAAACTGTGAAGGACCTCAGCTTTACTGTGGACCCTGATCTCTCTTTCGACGAACATATCAAGACTGTTTCAAGGACATCTTTTTTCCATCTACATAACGTTGCAAAAATCTGAAATTTTCTGTCCTTTCTGTCCTAAAGGATACAGAAAAATTGATTTTTCGCCTGCCAAATCAGTTCTGTTATACTCACAGACATTATTTTAACTGTTTTAGAAACTTTCGAGTGTTGTCTATCAAAATCTACCAATTATATGCATATCCTAGCTTCTGGGCCTGAGTAACAGGCAGTTTACTTGGGCATGCTTTTCATCCGGACGTGAAAATACTGCCCCCTATCCCTAAGAAGTTTTAAAGGTAAAACCTTCTTCCAGTTCGTGGTGAGTAATCCCAGTTCTGTCACGCCCTGATCTGTTTCACCTGTCCCTGTGATTGTCTCTACCTCCTCCAGGTGTCGCTTATTTTCCCCAGTGTATTTATCCCTGTGTTTGCTGTCTCTCTGAGCCAGTTCTTCTTGTATGTTTTCGGTACCTATTGGACTCTGAACTGGTTTTGACCTTTTGCCTGTACACAACCATTCTCTTGTCTACCCCTTTTTGGATTAATAAACAGTGTAAGACTCCAACCATCTGCCTCCTGTGTCTACATCTGGGTCTCGCCTTGTGCCTTGATAAGTTCCGATGTCCAGAAGTTATTTTCGGTCATAAGAGATGGTAGCAGCAAACTTTATGTACAACACAAGTTAAAAAAGAAGTTACAAACAACGTAAAAAAATACCTAACAAAATAACACAATTGGTTACGGGCATGTAAAACGTCAGCCATCCTCTTCGGCGCCATTTAAGGACTCAAGCATGTGCCTTAGGACTCAAGTCTGCTTTATATGTGATCAGGAGGCATAGGCTTAGACCGCTAGTTTGAGCCTTGTTAAATGGTATTAACCTGTCTAGGATCAGCGTGGCGCTAGCGGCACACCCCCCCCCCCCCCACTGAAAAACCAGTGCCGCGAAATTCAAAAAAAATATTTTTTTTAAATATTTAACTTTCACACATTAAAGTCCAATACAGCTAATGAAAGACACAGATCTTGTGAATCCAGTCAACATTTCCGATTTTTAAAATGTTTTACAGGGAAGACACAATATGTAAAGATGTACATCTATTACCTAAAAACACATTAGCATAATCCACCATCTTTTATTTGTCCACCAACACCAGTAGCCATCACCAATTCGACTAAACTAAGATATTTATAGCCCCTAACCAACAAAAAAACTCATCAGATGACAGTCTGATAACATATTTATGGTATGGGATAGGTTTTGTTAGAAAAAAGTGCATATTTCAGGTATATGGCATAGTTTACAATTGCACCCACCATCACAAATGGACTAGAATAATTACAATGAGCAACGTGTTTACCTAACTACTAATCATCAAACATTTCGTAAAAATACACAGCATACACGAATCGAAAGACACAGATCCTGTGAATACAGACAATATTTCAGATTTTCTAAGTGTCTTACAGCGAAAACACAATAAATCGTTATATTAGCTTAGCACATAGCAATTAGCAGCCCAGCATTGATTCTAGCCAAAGTGAGCGATAAAAGTCAACATCGCCAAAAGATATTAATTTTTTCACTAACCTTCTCAGAATTCTTCCGATGACACTCCTGTAACATCATATTACACAATCCATATAGAGTTTGATCGAAAATGTTTATATTTAGCCACCAAAATCATGGTTAGACAATGTGAAATGTAGCTCAGCTGGTCAGAAAATGTCCTTGCGCCACTTAGACAGTGATCTACTCTTATACATAAATACTCATAAACGTGACTAAAAAATATAGGGTGGACAGGGATTGATAGACAATTTAATTCTTAATACAATTGCGTTATTACATTTTTTAATTTATCCTTACTTTTCAATACAGTTTGCGCCAAGCGAAGCTACGTCAAAAAACATGGCGTCCTAAGCCACTAAAATGTTTCGACAGAAACACGATTTATCATAATAAAAATGTCCTACCTTGAGCTGTTCTTCCATCAGTATCTTGGGCAAAGGATCCTTTCTTGGGAGAAATCGTCTTTTGGTGGAAAGCTGTCCTCTTGCCATGTGGAAATGTCAACTGCGTTCGGGATGAACTGAAAAGCGTGCCCAACTTTTCACATCGTTGCAAAAATAAATGTCCCAAAATCGCACTAAACGGATATAAATTGCTATAAAACGCTTTAAATTAACTACCTTATGATGTTTTTAACTCCTATAACGAGTGAAAAGATGACCGGAGAAATATAACAGGCTAAACTAACGCTTGGAACAGGTGCGCGCCGGTGTCCTCTAGGCTCATGACGCAGCTCCCAAAGAATGACTAGCTTCAGGGTTTTTTCATTTGTAGGGCCTGTGAACGCGCAATCGACCCCGTTGGAATCGTCATCACGTAAAGGCATCCAGGGGAAGACGTAAGAAGTGTCCGTATAGTCATAGCAACGACAGTGCCCTTTTAACTGACTTCAGAAGAGTGGCCAACATTTCTCAAATCTGACTCCATGTCAGGGAAATTGCTGTAGAATGGGCTCTGTTCCACTTAGAGACAAAATTTCAACTCCTATAGAAACTATAGACTGTTTTCTATCCAATAATAATAATAATATGCATATTGTACGATCAAGGATTTTGTGGGAAGCCGTTTAAAAAATTAGCCAAATTAGCATAAATAGTCTAAACAGCGCCCCCATCCCCAACAGGTTAACAGATCAATGATGTACTTTGATAGTGCAGCATATTTCAGCACATGTACAATATCAGAGGGTTGCCAGATCTTATTATCATACCGTCTTATCCGCAGAGCCTCCCTTCCTCAGAGGGTTGCCAGATCAAGTTATTATCACCCAGTCCTATCTGCCGAGCCTCCCTTCGGAGCTAATTAGACCTAGCCTCGGGGGGTGGGGGTAACCCCGTCTGGCCGCTTTACGACCCTAACAGGGAGCCAAGCACCTGGGCAGAGCGAACGTGGGATTGTGGGAAAATGGCGTGCTGAAATCGGGATATTGGCGGTGATGAAAGCTCCTCTATATGACTCTCTGGGGTAGCCTAACAATGGAATATTATAGCCCATCAATAATCCATCACCATAGAGAGAGAGCGGCTCCACCCTGTCACCCTGCACCCACCTCTGTTTACACTCAAGAAAAAAAGAGGCTCAAAGCTCCAAAACAGTAGATGGCTAATGGAGGGAAGATTTTCACTGACGCATCGGAAATGTTTACACAAGCACGTTCAGGGGCCTGCGAGAGACAATGAATGTTGCTGTTCAGGATGAATAATGTATGAACTAAGATAAGTTGGATTTAGTTTGTGAAGGAATGCCAGAGACAAAGTCAAATAAATGAATTCGTACTGTCACGTTAATCAAAATATTGTGCATTGTTAAAAGTAATTGACTAGACAATTCAACAATCCTATAAATCTCATGAGTCTAAAACTCCCCCTCTCTTGTCCTGTCATCATCAAATCCCTTATTTACGGCCCACAAGACAAGACGTCCCCAACAGCTCAGAGCTAATGGGCTGAAATATACAGCTCTACCTTGCAGCTCTCTTCCACGTCTTCTTAGTTTTCTTCTCTCCATACCCACACGGGACCCAGTACTACGCTCTCTGTTCTCCTGTGTTCTCTTCCTCTCCTCCTACCATCTCTGTTCTCTTGTGTTCTCTTCCTCTCCTGCTACCGTCTCTGTTCTCTTCCTCTCCTCCTACCATCTCTGTTCTCTTGTGTTCTCTTCCTCTCCTCCTACCATCTCTGTTCTCTTCCTCTCCTCCTACCATCTATGTTCTCTTGTGTTCTCTTCCTCTCCTCCTACCATCTCTGTTCTCTTCCTCTCCTCCTACCATCTATGTTCTCTTGTGTTCTCTTCCTCTCCTCCTACCATCTCTGTTCTCTTGTGTTCTCTTCCTCTCCTCCTACCATCTCTGTTCTCTTGTGTTCTCTTCCTCTACTCCTACCATCTCTGTTCTTTTCCTCTCCTCCTACCATCTATGTTCTCTTCCTCTCCTCCTACCATCTCTGTTCTCTTGTGTTCTCTTCCTCTCCTCCTACCATCTCTGTTCTCTTGTGTTCTTTTCCTCTCCTCCTATCATCTCTGTTCTCTTGTGTTTTCTTCCTCTCCTCCTACCATCTCTGTTCTCTTGTGTTTTCTTCCTCTCCTCCTACCATCTCTGTTCTCTTTTGTTTTCTTCCTCTCCTCCTACCATCTCTGTTCTCTTGTGTTCTGTTCCTCTCCTCCTACCATCTCTGTTCTCTTGTGTTCTGTTCCTCTCCTCCTACCATCTCTGTTCTCTTGTGTTCTGTTCCTTTCCTCCTACCGTCTCCTCTTATTTCACCTCCTTTCCCCCTTCTCTCCTCTTTTCCCTCCTCCCATCCCGCCTGCTATTTTGCTGTCATATTCCAGTCCTGCAGAGGGTGCTTGTGTGATTCTCCATCCAGGCATCCACACATCCATCAGCATTAGTGCCTAGTGCTGACTCCACGCCAAGTACAGGAAGATAGAGGCAGCATGACGGAGTGGCTCTATCGTTCACATCACACAGGAATATGAACACGTTCAGTAATACTGGCCGGTACATCTTTCATATTGTGAACTAATTCAAGTGATTTTTGTTTAGGATAATTCATCTTCATGCCTGGACTGTGTTGGTGCAAGCACGCCTCATCATCAATGCCTTTGACCCTGTTTTCAGTGTGTCACAGCCTATCTTGTTGCATTTTAACACATCAGGCTGGTTATACTTGGATCACTCTAAACATTATAGGACATTAGCGTGGCGTGCTTTCAGTAATTTGAGAAAATGTCTGTGTGCGCCTTGTACAGTGATGAGCTATATTTCCTCTGCTTGGAATACAAACAGATTGGGGAGATTTGTCCCGCCTACACCGCAATGACTGTAAACAGTAACAGTGCTGTGTTCTTCTCGACTGAGGTACATGAACGAATAATCATCCCAATCATTATTTTACAGAATCAGCTATCAGAAGCATAACACTGTTTGCTTTGGAAATACACAGTACAGTGTGTATATATATAGTACGCAGTACTACTTCTTGACTGTGTTACTAAAAAGGTCAAGTGTTCCTTTGCAGCAGGGTTTACTGCCCATTCAGAGTAGTGGTAGATGACTTTTAGGCAAATTATCAGCATGAAGAAGGAGGAATCCACATGCCTGGGGATAATTGAAAAATAAATATCTTAGAAAACTATTTCAGGTCAAAATAGTACATCTACAATTTACAACAGAAGAAAGAGTGAGAAACTTGTAAGGCAAACTTGTTATTTTTATTTTTGGAGTCTAAATTGAGCTGCTCGCAAGATGGAGAAGGAATTGAACAAAATTGTGCGAAGAGCTTTTCAAAGACATGATAATTGAGTGTAAAAGGGGGATGGCAACATCGTAGGGTTTTTCTTTTTTGTCTTTGAGGAGCTTTTGAGAGCCTGTAGTAAAAAAAACAAGAGCACATGGATAGTAAGCATCTCTCTGTTTATCCCGTCTTAAAGCTCAACAAAGACCAGACACTTAGAGACCAGACACAGGGCCGGCTATAGTGTTTTGGGGGCCCTAAGCAAGATTTGGCAAAACATTTTAGTGGCCCACCTCTTGACAGTGGAGATTATTTTTTTAAGCTAATTTCCTGCCATGACAAATGCAATGTTCATGGGACATGTGAGTGAGAGTGACCAACAAAATCAGCGGGGGCCCCCTGGCGATCAGGGCACCTGGGCGAGTGCCTTGCTTGCCTGGTCAATTATTTGGCCATGATTACAACAAGATCTATATAGCTGGCTAGACTAACTTACTGAGCAATCTATAACATATTAGCTGACATGGGCTAATTGAGTGACTGTCAGTGACTACTAAATATTGAAATTGCACGTTGTGTATTCTGCCACCCTAACTCTCGACAGTAAGTTGAGACTGAATTCCTGGCCAGACTGAATTCCTGGATGGGGGCCACCTAGCGGCTGTGGGGGCCCGTGGGGGTCCGAGCCGGCACTGACCAGATACATAGAAGACCTGATACACTCAGTGTCTTATTAACTTTAGAGACCTGTTGATTCATTCGCATTAAGCCTAATTTATACTTTATGCAGTACGGAAACCAAGAACTACAGCTAGTGTGATGGAAAAATTACGCATTTACCTGGTTTATTTGATATTAATGGTTAACAGTTAATATTTAACTAATAGTAAGACATTTCTGTCCTGTTAGTCTCTGTGTTTTCATGGTCTCCAATCTAGTTCCCTGCAGCTAATCTGGGCGTATGGTCACTGGAGACGGCTTGAGCTGACAAATGAGTTAAATACTGCATTACATAGACAGGAATGTGTTTTACTAGAGATAGCTTAGGAGTAGAACAATCCCTCATTGTCTCAAAATCATCCTTGCATCTGGGAACCTAAGCCAGGGTGGGGTTAAGACAACACACGTGCAGATGATAACGACAGGATGGACCCAGAGTGGCTTATGATGCCCCAATCTGCATGGGATGGTTGGAACCAATCACGACTAAGCATTTTTAGTGTCAGCTATGTATAGTACTCTGCATTTGTGTAAAGGTTAGGTTACTCGGTCCAACACTCAGGGGTGGTGGGTCGACCAGCCTCATTATTGCAATAAATAATCAATATTAAATAAAGATGATTGTTTGAAGAAATGTCCAAATCCCTCTCAGGACTGAATTTCCATAAAGTTTTGGGTGAAAAGGATGGGATCTGCAACTTCACTTGTTGACCTCTCCTGGATAAACTGTGCACAGGGGATCAGAAATTGGGATCTTAGGGGAACCACACTCATTATTAAGCAGCTATGATCTGAGAGGTAGCGGGCACGGGTGGATACCAGGTCTCAGACATAGTACTGAGAGAGGTAGGCTTGGACAATCTATCAATATGTGTTTTTATAAAAGATAAGAAAAAAGAAAATGAATAAAAACATAATAGCCCCTGTTGAGAGTACGCTCAGAGCGAGGTCTTCCTTAAGAGGGCCACAGCTGAGGTAACTAGCAGGACTGAGTGGATTTGATAAGAGGGCTCTTTAAGTGAGGTTTCCTTGGGCATAATTGTGAATTAGCCAATTGCGGTCAACCAAAAGTCCAATCCGTGGTACTGACTTGATCCCAGTAGGTATTGGTGAGGTTAATGTAGAGTGGAGGACTAGAGCGCGGGTAATCTTGCGAAAAAACTCAGCTTGGTGAAACTCATTAAATTAGGGTCTATAGTGCAGGTGACGCCTTGCGAGGGCATCGGACTTGAAGTTCAAATTTGAACATGTATGTAATTGACCAAATGTTTTGTTAAATGAGGTAAGCAGGTATTCCCCGGGCTACTATTGTTAGGTGTTATTGTAAGTATTTCGTTATTCCTGATACTTAGAAAATACAAGGCAAGGTTGGATTTTTTAAAACATAATTAGATAGGAGACATGGGTACTCTGTAGGTCGTTTTGCACATTTGGATAGACGTAAAATGATCTATACCATAGTAATCGCAGTAGGTGATATCCCAGCGTGAATACAACACCCCGCTGTGGGACCACTAATTAGGCAATATGTTGATAATGGTAAGAGTTTCCCTGTTCATATAGACACAGTTTTGAAATCTAAAAACAGCGCTTCTGGTTTTCCTTGTCTGTCTCATTTCCCTCTTTGTTTGTGGTTTCTGTGACTGTGATGCGAGAGTGTGTGTGGGGAAGTATGTTTTGGGAACAGTACTATGTGAATGAGTGGGTGGGGAAGTATGTTTTGGGATCAGTACTGTGTGAATATGAATGAGTGTGTGGGGAAGTATGTTTTGGGATCAGTACTATGTGAATATGAATGAGTGTGTGGGGAAGTATGTTTTGGGATCAGTACTGTGTGAATGAGTGGGTGGGGAAGTATGTTTTGGGATCAGTACTGTGTGAATGAGTGTGTGGGGAAGTATGTTTTGGGATCAGTACTATGTGAATGAGAGAGTGTGTGAGGGAAGTATGTTTTGGGATCAGTACTGTGTGAATGAGTGTGTGGGGAAGTATGTTATGGGATCAGTACTGTGTGAATGAGTGTGTGGGGAAGTATGTTTTGGGATCAGTACTGTGTGAATGTGAATGAGAGAGTGTGGGGAAGTATGTTTTGGGATCAGTACTATGTGAATGTGAATGAGAGAGTGTGGGGAAGTATGTTATGGGATCAGTACTGTGTGAATGAGTGTGTGGGGAAGTATGTTTTGGGATCAGTACTGTGTGAATGAGTGTGTGGGGAAGTATGTTTTGGGATCAGTACTGTGTGAATGAGTGTGTGGGGAAGTATGTTTTGGGAACAGTACTAAGTGAATGAGAGAGTGTGTGAGGTAAGTATGTTATGGGATCAGTACTATGTGAATGAGAGAGTGTGTGAGGGAAGTATGTTATGGGATCAGTACTGTGTGAATGAGTGTGTGGGGAAGTATGTTTTGGGATCAGTACTGTGTGAATGAGTGTGTGGGGAAGTATGTTTTGGGAACAGTACTATGTGAATGAGAGAGTGTGTAAGGTAAGTATGTTTTGGGATCAGTACTGTGTGAATGAGTGTGTGGGGAAGTATGTTTTGGGATCAGTACTGTGTGAATGAGTGTGTGGGGAAGTATGTTTTGGGATCAGTACTCAGTGTGAGGGCAGAAATAAGTGTTTAACGTACATTAGGATAATAAGATATGTAGCGTTATCTTGGGTTTCCGTTCAATACTGCCCGTCATAGAATTTCACAAGGTGGTATTATTAAGTGCTCGATGTTATTCTATCATTTCTGGAAGAGTAGAGAACCGTTGAGAATTATTCCCATTGGGCAGCGTCCGAGAAACGAACGTTTTTGGGTTCCGCTGGGAGTGTATAAAGAGTGGTTGGAAACAGAGTGATTGTTTTTTACCTTTATTTAACTCGACAAGTCAGTTAAGAACAAATACTTATTTACAATGACAGCCTAGGAACAGTGGGTTAACTGCCTTGCTCAGGGGCAGAATGACAGATTTGTACCTTGTCAGCTCGGGGATTCAATCTTGCAACCTTTTGGTTACTAGTCCAATGCTCTAACTACAAGGCTAGCTGCCGCCCCATTAATTAATGTGAATACCTAAAATTTCCTACATTATATATTGATTTTGTGAAGTCATGAAAAAAATATAATGAAAAATGTTATGTGTGTATAATCGATTACTGGAGATTTGACAAAGTAATACTGGGAATATAATAAGATGCAAGTTAAACAATCCATAAAGGTTAAAGCATTATATGACTGTCTACAGGATCTGGGTTATAGTCACAGAAAAAGATTGGCATATATTAAAACCGCGAGGAGAGATGAGCAGAAATAACCATCGTAGAAGAGGTACAGTATAGCAAAGCCATAAAGATACTAATAGAAGCACACAAGCATTCTACCAATTCGGCTCGAATATGGGAAATGCTAATTGAAATTGAAAATTCAGGGATGCAATTGTGACTTGGCACAATGATATAAATGAAGAATCATTAGCTCAATACACCAGCGTATTGATGTCAGCGTTCTATCAGCATAATCGCACTAACCGTACTATTTGTGAAGTCATTTGAGTATGGACATTGTTAAATGGGGTACTTGGTAAATTCACTAAAGGCTGTTTTTTTTTCAGGATTTTAGAGCAGCTGTTTGAATGTACCAGAGCGCAGAATAACTGATGAATTTACCAATGCTCAATGCCAGTTGAATATGGCCGGTGTCAGTAGATGTTAGGGAAGTAATGTAATTTAAATTATTACCAGCAGCACAGTTAGTGACCA
Organism: Salvelinus fontinalis; assembly: GCF_029448725.1. Lineage (NCBI taxonomy): Eukaryota > Metazoa > Chordata > Actinopteri > Salmoniformes > Salmonidae > Salvelinus > Salvelinus fontinalis. The sequence continues at coordinate 565,282 of NC_074668.1, read as the reverse complement.
ACGTTTTGAATAAACATGAAAAAGCCGAACCAGCTCGGCTAGGTGAGTAGGATGGAGAGTGAAGATGTATTCTCTTGCTTGTGTCTGGAAGTAGCGTTAGCTAGCAAGCTATCCAATTTTAGCCAGTTAGCTTGGGTGCTTGACTGCCATGTGACAAGAAAAGTATAATGCATTATGAATCAGAGAGCTTGGATCAACCCTGGTCCTTGGCAGATTTGGGGGGTTGAATAATCCTTGTGATAATCTAGGAAAGTGGATGTTAGGTAACATATTCAAATGGGCAGTATATATGGGCGAGAGCACAAAGGAGGTTTTTTGAATAGTCAAACTTTGTTTCACGCCGCATTTAAACAATCGCTAAAAGGTGTAGATATGGGGCTTCTGTGTTGATACAATATGTAGTGAATTTGTTATTGCCGTAAAAAGACGAAGAAACTCATATACCAAACATGGCCATTAGTATACTATGTGGTAGAGCAGGGTCACAAAGGATTATATGGTAAAGTACAACCGGCTAAACGAGAACATATTTGGGGGTTTTCGAGAACAATGGGACTCGTGAGACACTATTTTGTTTCATTCTAAAATATATTTTTTGACTTGAGGAAAGGGAGGAAGAGATATGAGTAACTAAAGTGGCCTTCCTGTGAACAGAAGTTGTTTGTTTTGACTATAATAAAAATATAAATAAATTCACCTGGTAACATAACGTTAGACGGAAAGACAGAGGTAGAGTACAGTATGTTTCAGGTTGAAGAGGGCTTTCTGAGTTGAAGGGAAGAGATGTAGGCTAGTGAAGGTAACAAAGGACAGTAAGTCAATTAGAAAGTAAGAATTTCAAATTTGAACTAAGATTAAGATTGATTAAGAATTGGGTAAATGTATTTTCTACATTTGTCGCTTTACAGGTTAATCTTAAAATAAAATACGTTTAATGAGTGTGAAGCAGAGGTTGGTATAAAATATAGAGTAATATTGTCAGGTTTGACTAAATGTAAACAGTGCCTTCTAGTAAGGAGAAAATAAGCATGGTTTGGTTTCTTTTATTTTCTAAACCTTACGATGGGTGACAGTGACGAAGACATTGATAAGGAGGGTTGATGTACATTTAATGAGTGTTGACAGTATGCGAATGGTAATGTGTTATTAGTGAGTTTTATGATAGCACTCTAATGATGCATTATTTTAGTAATACAAGGTACACGGTTAAATAATGAGTAGAGTGGTAATGGAGACTACTGCACCCGCTGCATTTGGGAGGGATGCTGCGAAAACAAGCCTTGTCATCTTTTTTCAAAATAGCAGCAACAAATCCTCTAGAAAGCAGCGGGACAGGAACATTTTACATAGCAGTGTACGGGCTCGGTTAGATCAATAGGGGTTCTTAGAGATTACGATCGTTGTGTTAAGGGAGACGTAAGAGATCTCAAACAACTTTTAAATAGATGCCTGAGATCAAATAGCACTGGTTCCTTATGCTAAAGAAATGTTTTGTTTCTCTTCCAGGAGAATGGGGTAATTTCCTCTCTCTTTGAAACGTTTCCTGAGGCTATGGTCTTGGGGGAGGGGGAGGGGTTAGTGAAATTCAGCAGTTTTATAGGTAGAAAGGTATCCGGATTCGGTGGTAAAGAGGCGTTAACAAATTAAAGAAGGCCTGGCCATTTTTAGTTTTTTTCCCGTATGGTTTACCACACACACACTCACACTCACACTCACACTCACACTCACACTCACACACACACACACACGCACACGCACACGCACACGCACACGCACACGCACACACACGCACACACACACAACTTACTGGTTATGAATATGGGTTAGTGCCTAGGTATCTTAAAGGGGCACACACACACATATTGAATTTTCTGATTTTAATTGACCACATGTGAATTATTTTGATAAAAAATGTGCTGAAGAACTTACTGTAAACCTGGGATATGAAATGTATGACATGTTTCACTGTTTTTTATTAATGAGTCTAATATAGTAATAAACACTTATTTGAAGGGTTTGAATGACCTCTGACCTCTGTCCTGACTTTCCAGTGTGGTTTGATCACCCTCGCTGGAAAGCTGAGAGACATTGGATGATAATTTGAAGGTAATTTGTAATGCTGATAATTAGGGAGAAGTTTTATAACTAATAGGACCACGAGAAGGATATACCGGTCTCTAGTCTATTTTTACTATGGAAAAACTGTGGAAGCGGTGTTAATTTGAGCTGCTACACTGAAAAAGAAACTTATAAAAAAAATTATATTAAGTACTAAATTGGGAGGGATTTTAGAAACTTTTACATCGTACAAATGTTTTTTGTTGTTGGAGTTATTAAGGGTAGTCATTCGGATTTGATTAATAGTGTTGTTGTTTTTACACATTAGTCACTATGGTCAGTCATTTGTCAAAATGGGGGAAATTACCAGTTTTTTTGGGGATTGAAGTTTACACACCTTGAGTGATATGTAGGAATGTATCGAGTGATATGTAGCAATGTATTGTGTGATATGTAAGTATGTATCGAGTGATATGTAAGTATGTATCGAGTGATTGTCACGTCCTGACCTTAAAGATCCTTTTTATGTCTCTGTTTTGGTTGGTCAGGGCGTGAGTTTGGGTGGGCATTTTATGTCTGGTGTTCTATGTTGTCCTTGTGTTGTATTTCTATGTCTGGCCTGATATGGTTCTCAATCAGAGGCAGCTGTCATTCATTGTCTGATTGTGAGCCATATTTAGGTAGCCTGTTCCCACCTGTGTTTGTGGGTGGTTGTTTCCTGTTTCAGTGTTTGCACCATACGGGACTGTTTTGGTTGTTTGTTCGTGTTTTGTTATTTTTGTTCTGTGTTCATTTTGATTTATTAACCTGTTTGGGGTGCAAGCCCGACCTCGGACCGAAAATGACAACAGCTGCAGAGCGCGAAATTCAAAATCTATTTTTTAAAAATATTTAACTTTTACACATTAACAAGTCCAATACAGCATTTGAAAGATAAACATCTTGTCAATCCAGCCAACATGTCCGATTTTTTAAATGTTTTACAGAGAAAACACCACATATATTTATGTTAGCTCACCACCAAATACAAAAGTGGACAGACACGTATGAATTATGATTATGAAGTATGAATTATGATTGAAGTAGCATGCACAACCAACCGAAATAAACTAAAACCAACCTAAAGAGCCCAGAAAAAACGACCTCAGATGACAGTCATATAACATGTTACACAATAAATCTATGTTTTGTTCATAAAAAGTGCATATTTTAGCTATAAATCTGTTTTACATTGATGCTACCCAAAAATGCTAACACATAGCTAGAGTCTGAATCCAGCCGGGAGTAGCCAGAGAAAATACATACACCAACGTCGGCTACTAATTACACCTCATAAAACATTTCAGAAAAACATATGGTGGATAACTAATGAAAGACAGATATCTTGTGAATACAGACAACATTTCCGATTTTTGAAGTGTTTTACAGCGAAAACACAATATATCGTTATATTAGCTAACATCATAAGCTAGCATAAGGCAGCATTGATTCTAGTCAAGCGCTAGCCTAGCATAGTTAGCAGCGTTAGCATTCAACAGTTCGACATATATATGAAAAAGCATCCCAAATTGGGTCTTATCTTTCTTGGTACTCCATCAGAATGTTGTAACGGGGTCCAATGTCCAGTAGAGTCTTTAGTTGGGTTCCAGAACGAAGGATTCCCCTCTTTGGTTAGCTAGCACGGTAGCATTGCTGCGCCAGAAAGCGTTTCTTCAAAAAATTCTTCCGTCGTTTCACATCTAAAGTCCAGAATAAATTGCAATAATATAATTAAAGTATATTGAAAAAACAACCTTTAGGATGATTTTGTGACATGTAGCAAATAATATCGTAGTCAGGCATCATATTCAAAGTTACCTACCTTGTTCCAGAAGCCGAGATCAAATTATCCTTCGCGCCCGGATTTTTATTTTAACTGCGCATGTCTCACAAGAAGTTCTGTTATTCAGTCCAGGGACGAGATATTCGACCCCTTTCAATTCTCACTTCCGCATTACAGTCTGAGGTACGCCTCTGACGTGTCCCTATGGTCCTAAGTCAAATGGCCTTTTATAGAGAAGGTCTTAAAGAGACACATCGCATTTTGGGAAACTCAATTCGGCTGGGAAAATGGCTGTAAAAATATTTCTGTTCGACTTAGAGAAACAATTCAAACCTTTTTAGAAACTACAGACTGTTATCTATCCAACAGTAGTAAATATATGCATATTGGAAAATAAAAAGTTTCTTAGGAGGCCGTTTGAAAATGTGCACACATTTTCCAGTTTTTTCAATATTCAGCGTGCAGCCAGAACAGGTTAAAAATCTATTATGGACACTTACCACGCTGCGTATTGGTCCGATCCTTGCTATTCTTCAGACGAAGAGGACGAGAACCGTTACAGTGATATGTTGGAATGTATCGAGTGATATATGAAGGAGTGTATTGTCGCATTGTTTGTTTTGTTTGATAAATCTCATCAGATTGTGTCTGCTGGATGATCAGGATAACTTCCTGATCCTGTGACTGATCCTATTACTCGGCGATGAGGTTGACAGTGTGATAACGGGAGTATAAACCAATTTGGGAAAATTGTTTCAACAGAATGTGATGTTATTTTTTTTCTTTTACATGTGTTTTAGCGATTCAGTTAAGAATATTGGTAGTAGTAATAATTTGTCATACAGTTGTTTGGATTTCTTGAAATGCTTGTCTGGAATTCCTGAATCAGAGATGCACTGTACTGAATTGTTGTTCTGATCTGTCCTTTCTCGGGGTTATGGTGGAGATGGTATCTGCCTCTAACCCTATTGTCACGCCCTGGCCTTAGTATTCTTTGTTTTCTTTATTATTTTAGTTCGGTCAGGGTGTGACATGGGGAATGTTTGTGTTTTGTTGGTTTTGGGTGATTCTATGGTAAAGGGGTTGTTGGGTGTAGTATATGGGTTTGTGTTGAGTACATGTGTCTAGCGTTGTCTATGTATGTTTAGTTGTCTAGGAGAGTCTATGGTTACCTGAATGAGTTCCCAATTAGAGACAGCTGATTTCGGTTGTCTCTGATTGGGAGCCTTATTTAGGGTAGCCATAGGCTTTCATTTGTTGTGAGTAGTTGTCTATGTGATACGTTTGTAGCCTGTGTGTGCACATCGTTATTTAGCTTCACGATCGTTTTCTTGTTTTGTTTAGTCCGTAAGTGTGTTTGTTTCGTTTGCCTTCTTCATAAATTAAAAGGAGATGGCTTATTTTCCTAAAGCTGCGTTTTGGTCCGTCAATCCTCCACACGATCGTGACAGAACTACTCACCAATACAGGACCAAGCGGCATGGAAAGCGGCAACAGGACCCACCTACACAGGATTCGTGGACATGGGAGGAGATACTGGATGGTAAGGGGCCGTGGGCACAACCGGGAGAATATCGCCTTCCTCGTGAAGAGCTGGAGGCAGCTAAAGCCGAGAGGAGGCGATATGAGGAGGCAGCACGGAGACAAGGCTGGAAGCCCGTGAGTACAACCCAAAAATTTCTTGGGGGGGGCCTTAAAGGGAGTGTGGCGAAGTCAGGTAGGAAACCTGCGCCTACTCCCTGTACTTACCGTGGAGAGCGAGAGTACGGGCAGACACCGTGTTACGCAGTAGAGCGCACGGTGTCTCCTGTACGCGTGCATAGCCCGGTTCGGTACATTTCAGCTCCACGTATCGGCCGGGCTAGACTGAGCGTTGAGCCGTATGTCATGAAGCCGGCCCAACGCATCTGGTCACCAGTGCGTCTCCTCGGGCCGGCATACATGGCACCAGCCTTACGCATGGTGTCCCCGGTTCGCCTACATAGGCCGGTGCGGGTTATTCCACCTCCCCGCACTGGTCAGGCGACGGGGAGCATACAACCAGGTAAGGTTGGGCAGGCTCGGCGCTCAAGGGAGCCAGTACGCCTGCACGGTCCGGTATTTCCGGCGCCACCTCCCCGCCCCAACCCAGTACCACCAGTGCCTCCTCCACGCACTAGCCATATGGTGCGTGTCTCCAGCCCTTTACCACCAGTGCCTAAACCACGCACCAAGCCTCCTGTGTGTCCCCAGAGTCCTGTGCGTCCTGTTGCTGCTCCCCGCACTAGCCCTGAGATGCGTGTCCCCAGCCCGGTACCACCAGTCCCGGCACCACGCACCAGGTCTACAGTGCGCCTCAGCCGGCAGGAGTCTGCCGTCTGCACAGCGATGCCTGAACTGCCCGTCTCCCCAGCGCCATCTGAGCCATCCGTCTCCCCAGCGCCATCTGAGCCATCCGTCTCCCCAGCGCCATCTGAGCCATCCGTCTCCCCAGCACCATCTGAGCCATCCGTCTCCCCAGCGCCATCTGAGCCATCCGTCTCCCCAGCGCCATCTGAGCCGCCCGTCTGCCATGAGCCTGCAAAGCCGCCCGTCTGCAATGAGCCTGCAAAGCCGCCCGTCTGCCATGAGCCTACTGAGCCGTCCGTCAGACAGGATCTGCCAGAGCCGCCAACCAGACAGGATCTGCCAGAGCCGCCAACCAGACAGGATCTGCCAGAGCCGCCAACCAGACAGGATCTGCCAGAGCCGCCAACCAGACAGGATCTGCCAGAGCCGCCAACCAGACAGGATCTGCCAGAGCCGCCAACCAGACAGGATCTGCCAGAGCCGCCAACCAGACAGGATCTGCCAGAGCCGCCAACCAGACAGGACCTGCCAGAGCCGCCAACCAGACAGGATCTGCCAGAGCCGCCAACCAGACAGGATCTGCCAGAGCCGCCAACCAGACATGAGCAGCCAGATCAGTCAGCCAGCCATGAGCAGCCAGATCCGTCAGCCAGCCATGAGCAGCCAGATCCGTCAGCCAGCCATGAGCAGCCAGATCCGTCAGCCAGCCATGAGCAGCCAGATCCGTCAGCCAGCCATGAGCAGCCAGATCCGTCAGCCAGCCATGAGCAGCCAGATCCGTCAGCTAGCCATGAGCAGCCAGGTCCGTCAGCCAGCCATGGGCCGTCCCTCGGTCCGGAGCTGCAGTCCCTCAGTCCGGAGCTGCCGTTCCTCAGTCCGGAGCTGCCCCTTATCCTGGTGCTGCCCCTTATCCTGGTGCTGTCCCTTACCCTGGTACTGCCCCTTAGTTCGGAGCTGCCCCTGACCCTGGTACTGCCCCTTACCCTGGTACTGCCCCTTACCCTGGTACTGCCCCTTACCCTGGTACTGCCCCTTACCCTGGTACTGCCCCTTACCCTGGTACTGCCCCTTACCCTGGTACTGCCCCTTACCCTGGTACTGCCCCTTAGTCCGGAGCTGCCCCTTAGTCCGGAACTGCCCCTTAATGCAGTGGGGTTAATGTGGAGGGGGGTCATTTGGAGGAAGCTAAGGAGGCGGTTAGGGACTGTGGTGACGTGGGGACCACAACCAGAGCCGGAGCCGCCACCGTGGATGGAAGCCCACCCAGACCCTCCCCTAGACTGTGTAATGGTGCGCCCGGAGTTCGCACCTTAAGGGGGGGGTTATGTCACGCCCTGGCCTTAGTATTCTTTGTTTTCTTTATTATTTTAGTTCGGTCAGGGTGTGACATGGGGAATGTTTGTGTTTTGTTGGTTTTGGGTGATTCTATGGTAAAGGGGTTGTTGGGTGTAGTATATGGGTTTGTGTTGAGTACATGTGTCTAGCGTTGTCTATGTATGTTTAGTTGTCTAGGAGAGTCTATGGTTACCTGAATGAGTTCCCAATTAGAGACAGCTGATTTCGGTTGTCTCTGATTGGGAGCCTTATTTAGGGTAGCCATAGGCTTTCATTTGTTGTGAGTAGTTGTCTATGTGATACGTTTGTAGCCTGTGTGTGCACATCGTTATTTAGCTTCACGATCGTTTTCTTGTTTTGTTTAGTCCGTAAGTGTGTTTGTTTCGTTTGCCTTCTTCATAAATAAAAAGGAGATGGCTTATTTTCCTAAAGCTGCATTTTGGTCCGTCAATCCTCCACACGATCGTGACACCTATTACAGGGGCTGAGTCACTGGTTTACTGGTGCTCTTCCATGCCTTCCCTAGGAGGGGTGCGTCACTTGAGTGGGTTGAGTCACTGACATGATCTTCCTGTCTGGGTTGGTGCCCCCCCTTGGGGTGTGCCGTGGCGGAGATCTTTGTGGGCTATACTCGGCCTTGTCTCAGGATGGTAAGTTGGTAGTTGACGATATCCCTCTAGTAGTGTGGGGCTGTGATTTGGCAAAGTGGGTGGGGTTATATCCTTCCTGTTTGGCCCTGTCCGGGAGTATCATCGGATTGGGCCACAGTGTCTCCTGACCCCTCCTGTCTCAGCCTCCAGTATTTATGCTGGTAGTAGTTTATGTGTCGGGGGCTAGGGTCAGTCTGTTATATCTGGAGTACTTCTCCTGTCTTATCTGGTGTCCTGTGTGAATTTAAGTATGCTCTCTCTAATTCTCTCTTTCTCCCTTTCTTTCTCTCTCTCGGAGGACCTGAGCCCTAGGTCCATGCCTCAGGACTACCTGGCATGATGACTCCTTGCTGTCCCCAGTCCACCTGGCCGTGCTGCTGCTCCAGTTTCAACTGTTCTGCCTGCGGCTATGGAACCGTGACCTGTTCACCGGACGTGCTACCTGTCCCAGACCTGCTGTCAACTCTCTAGAGACAGCAGGAGCGGTAGTGATACTCTTAATGATCGGCTATGTAAAGCCAACTGACATTTACTCCTGAGGTGCTGACTTGTTGCACCCTCGACAACTACTGTGATTGTTATTATTTGACCATGCTGGTAATTTATGAACATGTGAACATCTTGGCCATGTTCTGTTGTAATCTCCACCCGGCACAGCCAGAAGAGGACTGGCCACCCCTCATAGCCTGGTTCCTCTCTAGGTTTCTTCCTGGGTTTTGGCCTTTCTAGGGAGTTTTTCCTAGCCACCGTGCTTCTACACCTGCATTGCTTGCTGTTTGGGGTTTTAGGCTGGGTTTCTGTACAGCACTTTGAGATATCAGCTGATGTAAGAAGGGCTATATAAATACATTTGATTTGATCTAGATGCATGAAAGGGATAATTTGACCAAATGGTGTGGACCTCAAAACCCCCTCTAACCGGCTGAAGAAATGGCATTCACTACGATCCTGTCCTGCACCACCTCTACCGAGAGACCTGAGTTTGAGCCAGCAAACTGCTTACAGCATCCAGTTGACGTTATCAAATGCCTTTTCTCTCAGGAGTGCAGCAGAAGTCCACGTGGAGGGAGCATTGAGAGAGATCCATTCCAAAACTTCTCTCATATTGCTGGTATGCCGGTTGCCAAATGGACAAGACATGATAGGAGTTGAGATGAGGTTCAGGTGAGACATTGGAATTGGGACATTAACATGGGCCATCCACTTTGGCCTATAAAGCTATCTGAAGACAATGAAGACGCCAGAAGATTGAGTTCCGGAGAAGGGAGGGGATTGGTCAATTGTGCCCGACATTGATTTAGACTTGTCTAACGTTGTTATTTGGGGTATGAGGTTGATGGGGGAGGTCTATTTATAATTTATAGTGATTTAGGCTAATAATGCATTGAGATACTGATCTGTAATTATAACCCTGATGAGAGAGTTAATTGGGTTAATTATAAGGTGTATATATTGTATGTTAATATGGATCTACATTCTGACAGTGTTGATGTACGTTAAATTGAGGGGTTTCATTTTGAATGATAGAACCAATGTGAATCACTGAGCAATGTCATTCAACATTTTGGCTGGATAATTAATTGGGCTTTGAATTATGATTTGGAAACTGGATGATTTTTAAAACTGACTGGTTGATTTGAGTAAGGTTTAGTATGTTAAAAACTATATGAGTGGAGCAATGAATGGATTGATGTGTTTCGATCGTTGTTATGCTGATTGTGACATAGGTAAAGAGGTTGTTATGCTGATTGTGACATAGGTAAAGAGGTTGTTGTTATGTTGATTGTGACATAGGTAAAGAGGTTGTTGTTATGTTGATTGTGACATAGATAAAGAGGTTGTTGTTATGTTGATTGTGACATAGGTAAAGAGGTTGTTGTTATGTTGATTGTGACATAGGTAAAGAGGTTGTTGTTATGCTGATTGTGACATAGGTAAAGAGGTTGTTATGCTGATTGTGACATAGGTAAAGAGGTTGTTATGCTGATTGTGACATAGATAAAGAGGTTGTTATGCTGATTGTGACATAGGTAAAGAGGTTGTTGTGTGCTGACAATGTTGACCAATGACTATTCCCAGCATGCCTTGGTGGATGGAGGGGTGAACTCTGATCCTTACCAAATTGAAATGTTTAATGAGAATGCTCAGGAACTATAGCAGGTTTATGCTAATGGAACATAGAGTCCATAGGCGATGCCTTATACGTATTGGGATGCGTGTCATGGTCATTAGGCACAAAATGGAAAACATTTATTTTTAAACCGTGTAATTTTACTTTTAAATTGAGAGAATTCTCAAAATGGGGGAATGCGAAAATGACGTATTCACCTGGTTTATTTGATTTTACTGGTTAACAATATTTAGCTAATAGTAAGACATTTCTGTCCTGTTACTGGAGATGGCTTGAGCTGACAAATGAGTTAAAGACTGCATTACATAGACAGGAATGTGTTTTACTAGAGATAGTTTTGTTTGTCACAAAATCATCCTTGAATCTGGGAACCTAAGCCAGGGTTGGGTTAAGACAACAACCCACGTGCAGATGATAACGACAGGATGAACCCAGAGTGGCTTATAATGCCCCAATCTGCATGGGATGGGTGGAACCAATCATGGCTAAGCATTTGTAGTGTCAGCTATATATAGTATTCTGCATATGTGTAAAGGTTAGGTTACTCAGTCCTACACTCAGGGGTGGGGGGTCGATCAGCCTCATTATTGCAATTATTGCAACACCTACTCATTCAACGTTTTTTCTTTATTTGTACTATTTTCTACAATACAGAATAATAGTGAAGACATCAAAACTATGAAATAAATCATGTCGTAACCAAAAAGTGTAAAACAAATCAAAATATATTTTATATTTGAGATTCTTCAAACAGCCACCCTTTGCCTTGATGACAGTGTTGCACAAAACGTTTGACCGGTAGTGTACACCACTCTGGTACGGTGTCCATGTCAGGATCGCTCAATTTCAACACGTTTTCCTCTCTGGGAACAGTCACCCTCATCACTACTTATGACTGGAGTGCTGCTGAGGTGACTGAAGGCCTAAACACAGACTCCCTTCAGTCCAAAATGATAATTGCAGCACACTTTTTAAATCTAGGCAATGGCATTGTTTGTCCACCATATTGATCACCATAAGTAAACGCTACATTCAAGATTTATTGCTAACTCTTCTAACAATATTTGGCTTGCGATGCATTGGTGTAAAATGTAGAATGTGTCTTTGTGACTTTTCGAACACGTTGACAGAGCCAAGTGTGTAAAATATATGATATCATTAATAAGGACTAGATTGTTATTGACAGGTAACTCGATTACAGATCATACTTCACTCTCTGGATGACCTTTTCAGGACACAGGACAATCCATCAAATGGTGCAGTTTTGACCTCTCTCTCTCTCTGGTCTCTCAGAATCATCCCTCTCTCTCTCTGGTCTCTCAGATTCATCCCTCTCTCCCTCTCTGTGGTCTCTCATAATCACCACTCTCGCCCTCTCTCACTGGTCTCTCAGATTCATCCCTCGCTCCCTCTATCGCTCTCTCTGGTCTCTCAGAATCATCCCCCTCTCCCTCTCTCTGGTCTCTCAGAATCATCTCTCTATCCCACTCCCACTCCCACTGGTCTTTCAGAATCATCCCTCTCTCCCTCTACCTCTTTCTCCCTCTCCGTCTCTTTCTGGTCTCTCAGAATCATCCCTCCTTCCCTGTAACCATCTCTCCCTCTACCTCTCTCTCTCTCTACTTCTCACTCCTTCTACCCCTCCCTCCCTCTCCCACTACCTCTCTCTCCCTCTTCCTCTCTCCCTCTACCCCTCCCTCTACTTCCTCAACCCCTCCCTCCCTCTCTCCCTCTACCTCTCCCTCTACCTCCCTCTACCTCTTTCTCCCTCTACCGCTCACTCCCTCTAGCTCTCTCAATTCAATTCAATTCAAGGGGCTTTATTGGCATGGGAAACATGTGTTAACATTGCCAAAGCAAGTGAGGTAGATAATATACAAAAGTCAAATAAACAATAAAAATGAACAGTAAACATTACACATACAGAAGTTTCAAAACAATAAAGACATTACAAATGTCATATTATATATATGCAGTGTTGTAACAATGTACAAATGGTTAAAGCACACAAGTTAAAATAAATTAACATAAATACGGGTTGTATTTACAATGGTGTTTGTTCTTCACTGGTTGCCCTTTTCTGGTGGCAACAGGTCACAAATCTTGCTGCTGTGATGGCACACTGTGGAATTTCACCCAGTAGATATGGGAGTTTATCAAAATTGGATTTGTTTTCGAATTCTTTGTGGATCTGTGTAATCTGAGGGAAATATGTCTCTCTAATATGGTCATACATTGGGCAGGAGGTTAGGAAGTGCAGCTCAGTTTCCACCTCATTTTGTGGGCAGTGAGCACATAGCCTGTCTTCTCTTGAGAGCCATGTCTGCCTACGGCGGCCTTTCTCAATAGCAAGGCTATGCTCACTGAGTCTGTACATAGTCAAAGCTTTCCTTAAGTTTGGGTCAGTCACAGTGGTCAGGTATTCTGCCACTGTGTACTCTCTGTTTAGGGCCAAATAGCATTCTAGTTTGCTCTGTTTTTTTGTTAATTCTTTCCAATGTGTCAAGTAATTATCTTTTTGTTTTCTCATGATTTGGTTGGGTCTAATTGTGCTGTTGTCCTGGGTCTTTGTGGGGTGTGTTTGTGTTTGTGAACAGAGCCCTAGGACCAGCTTGCTTAGGGGACTCTTCTCCAGGTTCATCTCTCTGTAGGTGATGGCTTTGTTATGGAAGGTTTGGGAATCGCTTCCTTTTAGGTGGTTGTAGAATTTAACGGCTCTTTTCTGGATTTTGATAATTAGTGGGTATCGGCCTAATTCTGCTCTGCATGCATTATTTGGTGTTCTACGTTGTACACGGAGGATATTTTTGCAGAATTCTGCATGCAGAGTCTCAATTTGGTGTTTGTCCCATTTTGTGAAATCTTGGTTGGTGAGCGGACCCCAGACCTCACAACCATAAAGGGCAATGGGCTCTATGACTGATTCAAGTATTTTTAGCCAGATCCTAATTGGTATGTTGAAATTTATGTTCCTTTTGATGGCATAGAATGCCCTTCTTGCCTTGTCTCTCAGATCGTTCACAGCTCTGTGGAAGCTACCTGTGGTGCTGATGTTTAGGCCGAGGTATGTATAGTTTTTTGTGTGCTCTAGGGCAACGGTGTCTAGATGGAATTTGTGGTCCTGGCGACTGGACCTTTTTTGGAACACCATTATTTTGGTCTTACTGAGATTTACTGTCAGGGCCCAGGTCTGACAGAATCTGTGCAGAAGATCTAGGTGCTGCTGTAGGCCCTCCTTGGTTGGTGACAGAAGCACCAGATCATCAGCAAACAGTAGACATTTGACTTCGGATTCTAGTAGGGTGAGACCGGGTGCTGCAGACTGTTCTAGTGCCCGCGCCAATTCGTTGATATATATGTTGAAGAGGGTGGGGCTTAAGCTGCATCCCTGTCTCACCCCATTACCCTGTGTGAAGAAATGTGTGTGTTTTTTGCCAATTTTAACCGCACACTTGTTGTTTGTGTACATGGATTTTATGATGTCGTATGTTTTACCCCCAACACCACTTTCCATCAATTTGTATAGCAGACCCTCATGCCAAATTGAGTCAAAGGCTTTTTTGAAATCAACAAAGCATGAGAAGACTTTGCCTTTGTTTTGGTTTGTTTGGTTGTCAATTAGGGTGTGTAGGGTGAATACATGGTCTGTTGTACGGTAATTTGGTAAAAAGCCAATTTGACATTTGCTCAGTACATTGTTTTCATTGAGGAAATGTACGAGTCTGCTGTTATTGATAATGCAGAGTATTTTCCCAAGGTTACTGTTGACGCATATTCCACGGTAGTTATTGGGGTCAAATTTGTCTCCACTTTTGTGGATTGGGGTGATCAGTCCTTGGTTCCAAATATTGGGGAAGATGCCAGAGCTAAGGACGATGTTAAAGAGTTTTAATATAGCCAATTGGAATTTGTTGTCTGTATATTTGATCATTTCATTAAGGATACCATCAACACCACAGGCCTTTTTGGGTTGGAGGGTTTTTATTTTGTCCTGTAACTCATTCAAGGTAATTGGAGAATCCAGTGGGTTCTGGTAGTCTTTAATAGTTGATTCTAGGATTTGTATTTGATCATGTATATGTTTTTGCTCTTTATTCTTTGTTATAGAGCCAAAAAGATTGGAGAAGTGGTTTACCCATACATCTCCATTTTGGATAGATAATTATTCGTGTTGTTGTTTGTTTAGTGTTTTCCAATTTTCCCAGAATTGGTTAGAGTCTATGGATTCTTCAATTACATTGAGCTGATTTCTGACGTGCTGTTCCTTCTTTTTCCGTAGTGTATTTCTGTATTGTTTTAGTGATTCACCATAGTGAAGGCGTAGACTCAGGTTTTCCGGGTCTCTATGTTTTTGGTTGGACAGGTTTCTCAATTTATTTCTTAGATTTTTGCATTCTTTATCAAACTATTTGTCATTGTTGTTCATTTTCTTCGGTTTTCTATTTGAGATTTTTAGATTTGATAGGGAAGCTGAGAGGTCAAATATACTGTTAAGATTTTCTACTGCCAAGTTTACACCTTCACTATTGCAGTGGAACGTTTTACCCAGGAAGTTGTCTAAAAGGGATTGAATTTGCTGTTGCCTAATTGTTTTTTGGTAGGTTTCCAAACTGCATTCCTTCCATCTATAGCATTTCTTAATGTTACTCAGTTCCTTTGGCTTTGATGCCTCATGATTGAGTATTGCTCTGTTCAAGTAGACTGTGATTTTGCTGTGGTCTGATAGGGGTGTCAGTGGGCTGACTGTGAACGCTCTGAGAGACTCTGGGTTGAGGTCAGTGATAAAGTAGTCTACAGTGCTACTGCCAAGAGATGAGCTATAGGTGTACCTACCATAAGAGTCCCCTCGAAGCCTACCATTGACTATGTACATACCCAGCGTGCGACAGAGCTGCAGGAGTTGTGACCCGTTTTTGTTGGTTATGTTGTCATAGTTGTGCCTAGGTGGGCATATGGGGGAGGGAATGCTGTCACCTCCAGGTAGGTGTTTGTCCCCCTGTGTGCTGAGGGTGTCAGGTTCCTGTCCAGTTCTGGCATTTAGGTCGCCACAGACTAATACATGTCCCTGGGCCTGGAAATGATTGATTTCCCCCTCCAGGATGGAGAAGCTGTCTTCATTAAAGTATGGGGATTCTAGTGGGGGATATAGGTAGCACACAGGAGGACATTTTTCTCTGTTAAGATAATTTCCTTTTGAATTTCTAGCCAAATGTAAAATGTTCCTGTTTTGATTAATTTAATGGAGTGAGTTAGGTCTGCTCTATACCAAATTAGCATTCCCCCTGAGTCCCTTCCCTGTTTCACACCTGGTAGTTTGGTGGATGGGACTACCAGCTCTCTGTAACCTAGAGGGCAACCAGTGAGTCCGTCTCCTCTATACCAGGTTTCTTGCAGGATGACAATGTCTGCATTACCGATTTCTTTGGTGAAGTCCGGGTTCCTGCTCTTTAGGCCAAAGGCAGATGACCTCAGACCTTGGATATTCCAGGATGATATAGTGAAGGCTTTTTGTTCCATAAAGTGTCCAATGTTGTTGGTCAAGGGTTTGGCCTCAGGCAAGTAAGTGTGAGCAGAGCCTGCTGAGCATCTGGCTTGGGCGAGTGTAAGAGTGGGGGTTGGGCCTGTTTGCCCGCTCACTACCTGGGCGTATGTGTGACTTCCATGTTGATGCCCTCTTTGCGGGGGTGGGGTGCATGGGGTGGGCAGGAGTGGCATGGGTCTGATCTGAGGGGGCCTAAATTGGGTGTGGGCATGGTTGATGTGGGGGGGGGGGGGGGGTGTAGGTCCAGGGGGGGGTCCTGGAGGTCTTGGAGGGTGTCTCGCTGGTCTGGGTGGGGTGTCTATTGATCTGTTGCTCCTGTGTGAAGTGTTGGGGCTTCGTTTGAGAGCGATGTCCTTTAGAGTCCGGGCAAAGGTGGGCACTGCTTTGTAGAGGTGGCCCTGGTCATAGAGGCTGTTCAAGTCCAGGGTGGAGTGGTGTGCCAGAAAAACATTTGGTTTTGAGGCACAGTCACGGGAAATGCTTGCGTTTACCCGCTGTATTGTAGCAGGGTGGAAGTCTTTTCGTGGTAGCAGGGTGGAGATAACCACTTGTGCGTTGGGGAAAGTAGAAGAAGCTTTTTCAATCACTCCCTTCAGTGCTGTGGCCACCCTTTCCTGCTGTGCTCTCAGGTCGTTTGTGCCTGTGTGTATTATTAATGTGGCTAGGTGAGCCTAGTTTGTCCTCAGACAGAAGGTCTAGGGCGCGCTGGGTGTTTGGACACCAGAGTTTAGACACACTGTGTTTTGGAAAAACTTTTTTTTCTTCTAGAAATTTACCATTTGAGTCCATAAGAAGGACAATCTGTGTCTTGTGTTTGTCCTCAGTGGGTGTGGGGGGGTTGTCAGGAGGGCTATCAGGGTGGCTGACAGGGGGGGTGCTCAGAGGGGGTGAGAGCTGCTGGGCTTGGGGTTTTTCTTTTGTCTGTTCTGTTGTGATGTCGTTTCTATGGTCAGGGTCTGGTGTGGACTGTGGACTCTCTCTTCATCAACCCCTCCCTCCATCTCCCTCTCTCTACCTCCCTCTACATTTTTCTCCCACTACCCCTCCCTCCCTCCCTCTACCTCCTTCTCCCTCTAACTCTCTCTCCCTCAACCCCTCCCTCCCTCTCTCTCCCTCTACCTCTTTCTCCCTCTACCTCTCTACTTCTCTCTCTCCCTCACTCTCCCTCAACGTCACTCTCCCTCAACCTCTCTCTCCCTCAACCCCTCCATCCCTCTCTCTCCCTCTACCTCTTTCCCCCTCTACCTCTCTACATCTCTCTCTCCCTCACTCTCCCTCTACATCTCTCTCCCTCTACATCTCTCCCCCTCTCTCTCCCTCTACCTTTCTCCCCTCTCCCTCTACCTCTCTCCCCTCTACCTCTCTCCCCTCTACCTCTCTCTCTCTCTACCTCTCTCTCCCTCTACCTCTCTCTCCCTCTACCTCTCTCTCCCTCTACCTCTCTCTCCCTCTACCTCTCTCTCCCTCTACCT